>NC_072437.2:62312717-62613369 GCF_028878055.3 Symphalangus syndactylus
CATCCCTGCCCATTCTTTCTGAGGGCACCACGTTACAAAACTTCTGCTTGTCACATAGGCAGCTGAATAGGTCAAAGTGAGGAGAGTGTGGTTACCAGGTAACTCAGTCCCTGGGCAAAGTAAACTTCTAGTGGCTTGCCCAAAAGTACTAGATTCTTGGCCCTGGGTTTCTCTTTTTTAACAGAATTCACTGCTTATGCAGGTGTCATTTGGTCCCTTTTGTCATCCTGTGTGAATTGAGACTGGGAAAACTGGCCCAAATATGCTGGCCCTCTGGTTACCATTTCTGTTGTGAGTAATACAGTATTCCCCGCTTACCTGAAGTTTTGTTTTCAGTTTCAGTTACTGGCATTAACTATGGTTCATGAACATTAAATGGACATTCTGGAAGTAAATGTTCCCACAACTTTTACTGCAGTATATTGTTATAATTGCTGTGTTTTATTATTAGTTATTGTTATTAATCTCTTACTGTGCCTAATTTATAACTTCAACTTTACCATAGGTATGTATGCATAGGAGAAAACATAGCATAGGTAGAGTTTGGTACTATGTGTGATTTCAGGCATCCACTGGGCATCCTGAAACATATTTTCCTCAGATAAGAGGGGACTACTGCACAGCCTTTCTCTGATCCAGAAACCTTGTCTTCTGTCAGCATCCATGAAACTGTGAAAAGCTGTTAGCTTTCAAGTAGGGTAAAATCCAGACCCTTTTCAGCTCATGAAACCTTAGGGATTCAAAGGTGAAAATAGAAAATTTATTAGAAGTGAAAAAGTCTGGTTTAGATATATAAATTTTGAAATCAAATATATGTAGGTGGGAATTGAAATTGTGGGCATAGATGTGATTGCCTGAGGAGAGGGTAGAGTTGTCAGAGGCTGAGATCTGCTGGGATGCATTCCCAGATGGTTAAACATTCTAAGTCACAGGGTGAGATAGGAGGTCGGCAAAAGATACCAGTCATAAAGACCTTGTTGATAAAACAGGTTGCAGTAAAGAAGGCAGCTAAAACCCACTAAAATCAAGATGATGATGAGTGACCTCTGGTTGTCCTCATTGCTACTCTTCCACCAGCGCCATAACAGTTTACAAATGCCATGGCAATGTCAGGAAGTTACCCTATATTGTCTAAAAGGGGGAGGCATGAATAATGCACCCCTTGCTTAGCACATAATCAAGAAATAACTATAAAAAGTGGCAACCAGCTGCCTTCGGGGCTGCTATATCTATGGAGCATTCTTTTACTCTTTTATTTGTAAAAGTAACCTTTCGTTTATTCCTTTACTTCCTAATAAACTTACTTTCACTTTACTCTATGGACTTGCCCTTAATTATTTTTTGCATGAGATCCAAGAACCCTCTCTTGGGGTCTGGATCAAGATCCCTTTCATGTATCAGACTCACATGAGGACTTTGTTTAAGTTTGGACTTTAAATAACTTTAGTGAATAAAGGTTTGGTAGAGGAACCTGGGCCTAACCAAAGACACGAGAGAAATCAGAAAGGTAGGAAGTAAAACAGAAGATTATTGTTTCATGGAAGTCAAGAGAAGACACCTTTTCAAGAAGAAACATGTATTAAACACTGTTGAGAAATCAAGAGATATTAGGATAAAAATGTCCTTTCTGTTTAACAAGATGAGGAAGAGAGATACAGGGAGTTATTAGAAGGGAAGTGGGTTGAAAGGTTTATTAAAATATTGAGGAAGGACTAATTGACAAGTTGTATTTGAACACACTGAGGGAATAGATAGACTGTAAGTTTCTCTGGAATCCAGGATATGATGCCATAGGATGGAGAGGGTATGGTGACATGGGATTGGATGGATGCATGGAAAGCACAGGTTAAAATGTTTGAAATTTATTTCCCTCAGATAAGGGGGGACTACTGCAGGGTGCAGGGGAATACTCTTATGTAGAAAGAGAAGGCCAGGCAAGGTGGTCACACCTGTAATCCCAGAACTTTGGGAGGCTGAGGCGGGCGGATCCCGTGGTCAGGAGATTGAGACCAACCTAGCCAACATGGTGAAACCCCATCTCTACTAAAAATACAAAAATTAGCTTGGCATGGTGGTGCATGGTTTGTAATCCCACCTACTCGGGAGGCTGAGGCAGGAGAATCGCTTGAACCAGGGAGTCGAAGGCTGCAGTGAGCCGAGATCACGCCACTGCACTCCAGCCTGGGTGACAGAGCAAGACTCCCTCTCTAAATAAATAAATAAATAAATAAATAAATAAATAAATAAAAGAAAGAAAGAGGAAGCATTTTTCCATTATTACAGGAAGCAAGGAAAATAGGGTGGGTGCCCATATTGTAGGAGTTAATGTTTTGTTAGATGGAAGATAAAGTTTCTGATGACTTTGTTTTCTGTCAGAATAAAGAAGCAAAACATGCCATGACATGTCCTGGGCCTTAAGGTTTGAATCAGGTGGTGAAGCTTTAAAAACTAGGAACAACTCAAATGTCCATTAACTAATAAACAGATAAAGAAAATATGGTGTATCCATACAATGGAAAGTTATTCAGTAAAAAGGAATGAAGTACTGATACACACCACAACAACGGGGATGAACCTCCACAGCATGCTAAGTGAAGAAATAACCAGTCACAAAAGACCAGACATTTTGTGATTTCATTTATATAAAATATCCAGAATATGTACCTCCACAGATATTAAAAGTAGATTATTGCTTGCCAAAGCCAGGGGCATTGAAAATTGAGAAAAAATAGGGAACAATGGCCAATGGATACGGGGTTTCTTTTGAGAATGATAAAAATGTTCCAAAATTAGATAGTGGTGATAGTTGCATAACTCTGTGAATATATTAAAAACCACTGGATTAAAAAATTTTAAAGGGCAAATTTTATTATATGTAAATTACATCTCAATGAAGCTTTTATTTAAAAAAGAAGACGCAGGCAGTTTAAAAAATTCCTAAGAATACTTGCTAATTTAAGTTTAATTCTATGTAAATATACTTTCTTCTATTCTTTTTGCTTTTTCTAGCTAGAGTGAATTATAGTCCCTCCCAAATGATAAATTTTTAAGACATTCTTTGATGTGTTTCTCCTAAATTTGCTTCTGACTCATCTGTTCCTTAGTACTTCAGCTTTTCTCTATCAACAGCTTCAGACTTGTGAATCACTTTTCTAAAATTTCTGTTTCTGTCTTTCTTTCAAAAATAGTGCTCTGGAGCTTCTGTAAATAGTTTAGTGATAGCATTTCTGAAACTTTTATTACACAACTCTTAGTTTGCTATTGTAAGTACTATATTTTCCGGGTTTCTCTATAAATAAGTATTCCTCTCATCTTTTACACTTGAAATAAATTTTGAGGAATCTATGTCTTTACTACAGGATAAGCATAATACCCTGAAAGAACCTATTCTAGTAGAAATAACCAAGTTAAAGATGTTGCATTCCAAATTTATGATTGAATGCAAATGCCTCATTACAAAGTAAATCCTTCATTTAAAATTGTTCAGTAGGATGGGTCTTAAAATCTTCAATCTGGTTAAATTTAACACACTGAAAAATCGTATTCAGAAATATTCAATGGGCCTAGAGCAATGTTAGATCAATCTGCATTTACCTCTAAATTTCTATGCTAGTAATTTACTTTATACATGCTATTCTCTTGGATGGAAAGTCCTTGTCCATCTTAATCAAAGTATTTACACCATTTTTTTTTTTTTTTTTTTTTTTTTTTTTTTTTTGAGATGGAGTCTTGCTCTTTCACCCAGGCTGGAGTGCAGTGGCACGATCTCGGCTCACTGCAGGCTCCACCTCCTGGGGTTCACGCCATTCTCCTGCCTCAGCCTCTCCAAGTAGCTGGGACTACAGGCGCCCGCCACCTTGCCCGGCTAATTTTTTTTTGTATTTGTAGTAGAGACGGGGTTTCACCGTGTTAACCAGGATGGTCTTGATCTCCTGACCTCGTGATCCAACCGCCTCAGCCTCCCAAAGTGCTGGGATTACAGGTGTGAGCCACCGTGCCCGGCTACACCATTTTTTAAGAAAAATCTGGTTCAAATTTTACCTTATCCAAGATGCCTTGAAGATAAATCTGACTTCCTGATGTCCTGATATTACACCATCTAAATAATGAAGCGCACAGTTTGTGCGTTATGCATTTGAACCTCATAGTATCCTCTTTCTAATTATTTCACATGTATATACTTTGTCTTATAATTAGATTTCAAATATTTCAATGGCACGTCTATGCATTTTATTTGTATATACTTCATAGAGCATAAAATATAAAATGATCATTATATACATACTTGATTATTTACAAAGACAGATAAATAAAAAATTGTGTGGAAAAATAAGACATGTTTAAAATGATATATTTTGTTATGATATATTCCTACCTCCCTGGTCATGTTATCAGTATTTTTCTTGTAATTATTGCCCTTCTAGTACTAGTAAGTGTATTAGTCCACTCTCATGCTGCTATAAAGAACTACCTGAGACTGGATAATTTATTAAGAAAAGAGGTTTAATTGACTCACAGTTCCACAGGCATAAGAGGAAGCATCACTGGGAGGCCTCAGGAAACTTACAATCATGGCTTATGGTGAAGAGGACGCAAGGATATCTTACCATGGTGGATCAGGAGAGAGAGAGAGTGAAAGGGGAAGTGCCCCACACTTTTAAACTGTCAGATCTCATGAGAACTTACTCACTATCATGAGAATAGCAAGGAGGAAATCTGCCCCCATAAGTCAGTCACCTCCCACCAGATCCCTCCCCTAACACTGGGGATTACAATTCAAAATGAGACTTGGGTGGGGACTCAGAACCAAGTCATATCAGTAACAAAATAAAACATTAAGGAAGTATAAAAAAGATACGAAGCTATGATTGCACCACTGTACTCCAGCTTAGGTAACAGAACAAGACCTTGTCTCAAAAAAAAAAAAAAAAAAAAAAAAAAAAAAATATATATATATATATATATATATATATATATATATATATGAAAGGAGACAAAATAGTATGTGGCTATTAAAAAGAGTTTTTCTGCATAATTGTAATCTACTTTGTAAAAAACTGAGCGAGTCAGAGAGAATCAACATAAAGATGAATTTTAGCTTTGGCAATATCAAAATCATCATAGTAAGTGCAATTTCATTATTTTGGAAGTGATAGAATTCCTTGGAAAAACATAGTAGGAAATTCCTATTGCTGAGTTTTAGAGGCCAGTACTGAGGGGAGAAATGTGATGTTTGCATAGCATTCCAAACTTGCATATTACTTTATTCCTTTGAAAATTGATGCGAAGTAAGTGGAGTGAACAGGATCCCTGGTGAGCATATTTGACAGATCCTACCCTCCCACCCAGTGCAACTACCTGCTTTCCTTCATTTAGTTCACAGATTTATTGAACACTTACTGTGTGCCCCACACATTCCTAGGTGTCAGGGTTAGTACAGTATTTTTCTCTCTTTGTGTCTCTTCAGCTGTTAATGATATGGGTTAGTGTTAGTTCTTGAAAGTGAGGTAGCTGCCTAGCCTGAAAGACGCAGGTTTTGCAGGAGGAAGTAGCTAAGATGTAGTGAAAGGGAGTATATAGTTTTAGGACCAACAGAAAACGTACAACTGGATGAGATGATGCAATTTAGGCTATATCTGGCTTATTTTCCTAGGAAATTTTAGTGTATAATCATCACATTTCACAATGTCTTCAAATTATGTTCGCACTTTCTATTAAAAGGCTGTTTTCTTCTGAGTTACTTTCTTCTAAAACTTCATTGTGTGTCACGTGAGCACATTATTCTCCATGTGGGTTTTTTTCACTACATTTTAACACAGTGAGCTTTTTGTCTCTACCATGTCCTGCCCACTGTGTTACCTGTCATTCTGTGTGGAACAACAGAAAGTATGACCTTACTCACTGTACTACTAATGGAACATGTTTTGGGTCTCTACCAGAATAGGACTTATCTTTTGATAGAGAGGTGCCTATCTTTCGATAGAGATAGAGGACTTATCTTTAAAATTTTCTCTAAAAGGAGACCATCGAGGATCTTTAAATAAAGTAGTGTCACTCTATCAATTTTTTTTGGCAGTTTGATTTTGTAATTTAAACATTTAAAACATACTATTTCTGAAAAGTATGACATTGCATACTCAACAGGACACCTTCCTTTTTCCTCTCGTCGGGTTGAGCTTTGCCATGTGTTTATCTCCTAGTTCAAGTCCACAATGTGTTTCCTTTGCCTGACGGACTGCTTCCTGCATGCCTCCTTTACCTTGATGTTAGTGTTGCTCCTTCCCCAACAAACTGCACTGGAAAAACCCCTTCAAATTCCTCTTTTATACTTCTTTCTACTCTTGTTACATTCTTCTGCATAAGTGGGAGACAGTCACAGTTACAAGTGAGAGACTACCCACAGGGATTTATTTCTATGAACAAGAAACCTCCAGTTAAAGAACATTTCAGTGGTGAAATGTTCACCAGAGCAAAGGATTCTTTTTTCATATTATATATTTTAAAGGACACTGGTCCAATAGTTCTTGATGTGCTGAAGATTTTTTTTCTCCCTACAGTTCATCTAGTTCCAGTTCCTTCATTTGACGGTTTTGTTATCTTCTATTTTTTTTAATGCTGCAATTTAATTTGACAAAAGATTCTAAGTATTTATCACAGGGGAAAAAGAACTAACCAGTAATTTTAAAATATTTAAAATATATTTTGATGTGTTAAGCAAACAGACATTTTATACACACACACACACACACACACATATAGCTTTAATAAAAATTCACAGGATGCTTTACAATATGTTTTCCTTATGAGATTTCTAACACAGCTGCAGACAGATGTTTTCATTTTAGTTTTAAAGGCAGAAATGACAATGCCCTATGAATAAAAAGCAAAAATAAATTCCACAATCAGGAGGCCTACTTGCTGCATTCCCCTGTTTCATAGAACTTGAGATTATACATTGGGCAAACTAATAGCCTGCTGATTCCAACCTCAGTGAGTGACAGGGGACCCAGGGTGACAAAAGATCTAAAAATATATCTGGCTTTGGCCATTAAAAGCCTTATCAGCAAGTAACAAAAATCAACAGAGCTTTAGGATTGCCAATGCAGGGATTTAAAAAGGTTCCTAGCAAGGAAATGTTACTAACCATCCTGATAATCTGTTGACATACAATGCCGGCCGCCTCTGTCACCACTTTCTGGCTGAGAGCTTTAGGTGATGAAAGGCAGAGTGGGTGGAGTTGGGGCATCAGCATTAATGCTGACAGTCCCATGGGTGTGCTGAGGCACATGGTGAGGGGACGTAGGCTTTACAATTGCCTCAAAGTTTAGCTGTAGCTCTGAGGTCAGCAGGTGATTAGATTAGTGTCTTTCCAGAAAAGGGCTGTATATATTTCCATATTCTCTATAACATCTCACTAGCTAGTCATTGATTTTAATACTGTGAATACTCACTAGACCAAAGATATATTCCATTAGTACAGTGAGTAAGTTCATACTTTCTGTTGTTTCCCAAATGCCTGTTGGCACAAAAAAATAGTAAAACAAAAACCAAACAGGAGTGCCTTAAAATATGAGTAGTCACTATGTGTGGATTCAAACTATTCCCATTGAGGGGATATAAAAATGGTGTGCCAAGAATATAGTCGGGCAGCACTAGTAATTGTTTGTAAGTAGTGTTTACATTTCCCAGTCTATCTCCCGATGGATTATTCAAAGTGCCTCATCAGAGATATGTTAATGAGTTGATAAATTACCACAGTTGGAAATTGTCTTCTACTGTATTCTGTCCATAGGTGAAGGTCAGAGTCAGAGATGGCTTTCTATTTATTTTGCCAAGAACGGCATATTCTTAATTCTTTCTGAGATTTAAAGTGGGGATGGGAATCAACCTATTTAGCTCAAGAAACAGAAAATATAATTTACCATCTGATGCTTACAATAAGATACTTAACTAGAAGTCTAGAACGAAAAGAGAGAGACAACTAGGAACAGTGGGCAAGACAGATGAGAAGAGTCAAACAGAGATGATGATACCAGCAACATGAAACACAAACCAGTGAGCAAGTAGGCATATATCAATAGAGTTACTTTCAAGCTCAAGAAACCAGCATGTCATCAATCGTAGAAAACTAGATCAACCAATTAATGAAAGCTTTTAAGACACCTGTCTAGGCAAGTTGGTAAAATTTTCTAAAGCTAGCTGTATGAAATAAATAAGTTTCTTTGAAACCAATGAGAACAAAGACCCAATGTACTAGGGACACAGCTAAAGCAGTGTTTAGAGGGAAATGTATAGCACTAAATGCCCACAGGAGAAAGCAGGAAAGACCTAAAATCAACACCCTAACATCATAATTAAAAGAACCAGAGAAGCATGAGCAAACAAATTCAAAAGCTTGCAGAAAACAAGAAATAATTAAGATCAGAGCAGAATTGAAGGAGATAAGACATGAAAAACCCTGTAAAAAAATCAATGAATCCAGGAGCTTTTTTTTTTTTTTGAAAAGATTAATAAAAGAGTTAGACTGCTGCCAGACTAATAAAGAAGAAAAGAGAGAAGAATCAAACAGAAAAAAAAATAATAAAGGGGATATCACTACTGATCCCACAGAAATACAAACTACCATCAGAGAATACTATAAACACTTCCATGCAAATAAACTAGAATATCTAGAAGAAATGGATAAATTCCTGGACACATACACCCTCCCAAGATTAAACCAGGAAGAAGTTGAATCTCTGAATAGACCAATAACAGGTTCTGAAATTGAGGTAGTAATTAATAGACTACCAACCAAAAAAGCCCAGGACCAGATGGATTCACAGCCAAATTCTACCGGAAGTACAAAGAGGAGCTGGTATCATTTCTTCTGAAACTATTCCAGACAATAGAAAAAGAGGGACTTCTCCCTAACTCATTTTATGAGGCCAGCATCATCCTAATACTAAAACCTGGCAGACACAACGAAAAAAGAAAATTTCAGGCCAATATCCCTGATGAACTTTGATGCCAAAATCCTCAGTAAAATACTGGCGAACCGAATCCAGCAGCATGTCAAAAAGTTTATCCACCACGATCAAGTCAGCTTCACCCCTGGGATGCAAGGCTGGCTCAACAAACACAAATCAATAAACGTAATCCATAACATAAACAGAATCAATGACAAAAGCCACATGATTATCCCAATAGATGCGGAAAAGGCCTTTGATAAAATTCAACACCCCTTCATGCTAAAAACTCTCAATAAATTGGGTATTGATGGCACGTATCTCAAAATAATAAGAGCTATTTATGACAAACCCACAGCCAGTATCATACTAAATGAGCAAAAGCTGGAAGCATTCCCTTTGAAAACTGGCACAAGACAAGGATGCCCTCTCTCACCACTCCCATTCAACATAGTATTGGAAGTTCTAGCCAGCGAAATCATGCAAGAGAAAGAAATAAAGGATATTCAAATAGGAAGAGAGGAAGTCAAATTATCTCTCTTTGCAGAGGATATGACTGTATATTTATAAAACCCCATTGTCTCAGCCCCAAATCTCCTTAAGCTGATAAGCAACTTCAGCAAAGTCTCAGGATACAAAATCAGTGTGTAAAAATCACAAGCATTCCTACGCACCAATAATAGACAACAGAGAGCCAAATCATGAGTGAACACCCATCACAATTGCTACAAAGAGAATAACCTAGGAACACAACTTACAAGTGATGTGAAGGGCCTCTTCAAGAAGAACTACAAACCACTGCTCAAGGAAACAAGAGAGGACACAAACATATGGAAAAACATTCCATGCTCATGGATAGGATGGATAGGAAGAATCAATAGCATGAAAATGGCATACTACCCAAAGTAATTTATAGATTCATTGCTATCCCCATCAAGTTATTATTGACTTTCTTCACAGAATTAGAAAAAACCACTTTAAATTTCATACAAAACCAAAAAAGAGCCCATATAGACAAGACAATCCTAAGCAAAAAGAACAAAGCTGCGGCATCACACTACCTGATTTCAAACTATACTAAAAGGCTACAGTAGCCAAAACAGCATGGCACTGGTACCAAAACAGATATATAGACCAATGGAACAGAACAGAGGCCTCAGAAATAACGCTGCTCATCTACAACCATCTGATATTTGACAAACCTGACAAAACCCAGCAATTGGGAAAGGATTCCCTAGTTAAAAAATGGTGCTGGGAAAACTGGCTAGCCATATGCAGAAAACTGAAACTGGACCTCTTCCTTACACCTTATACAAAAATTAACTCAAGATGGATTAAAGACTTAAACATAAGACCTAAAACCATAAAAACCCTAGAAGAAAACCTAGGCAATACCATTCAGTACATAGGCATGGGCAAAGACTTCATGACTAAAACACCAAAAGCAATGGCAACAAAAGCCAAAATGGACAAATGGGATCTAATTAAACTAAAGAGCTTCTGTACAGCAAAAGAAACTATCATCAGAGTGAACAGGCAACCTACAGAAAGGGAGAAAATTTTTGCAATCTATCCATCTGACAAAGGGCTAATATCCATAATCTACAAGAAACTTAAATTTACAAGAAAAAAAACAACACCATAAAAAAGTAGGTGAAGGATATGAACAGACACTTCACAAAAGAAGACATTTATGTGGCCAACAAACATCTGAAAAAAAGCTCATCATCACTGGTCATTAGAGAAATGCAAATCAAAACCACAATGGGATACTATCTTATTCCAGTTAGAATGGGATCCTTAAAAAGTCAGGAAACAGCAGATGCTGGAGAGGATGTGGAGAAATAGGGACGCTTTTACACTGTTGGTGGGAGTATAAATTAGTTCAACCATTGTGGAAGACAGTGTGGCAGTTTCTCAAGGATCTAGAACTAAAAATACCATTTGACCCAGAAACCCCATTACTGGGCATATACCCAAAGGATTACAAATCATTCTACTATAAAGACACATTCACACATATGTTTATTGTGGCACTATTCACAATAGCAAAGACTTGGAACCAACCCAAATGCCCATCAGTGATAGACTGGATAAAGAAAATGTGGCACATATACATCATGGAATACTATGCAGCCATAAAAAAGGATGAGTTTATGTTCTTTGCAGGGACACAGATGAAGCTGGAAACCATCATTCTCAGCAAACTAACACAGGAACAGAAAACCAAACACCCCATGTTCCCACTTGTAAGTGGGAGCTGAACAATGAGAACACATGGACACAGGGAGTTGAACATCACATTCTGGGGCCTGTCAGGGGGTGGGGGGCTAGGGGAGGGATAACATTATGAGAAATACCTAACATAGATGATGAGTTGATGGGTGCAGCAAACCACCATGGCACATGTATACCTATGTAACAAGACTGCACGTTCTGCACATGTATCCCAGAACTTAAAGCATAACAATAATAATAATAAAAAGAAGCCCATGAACAGTTCTATGTGCAAGAGAAAGTTTCACACTTTAAGGCTATGTCAGGACTAGGAAATGAATTTATCAAAATGACACAATCACATTGAAACAAAAAAATTTTTGTTTTTTTGTTCTTCTTTTCAAAAAGGAAAACCCCAATAAGAGGGCCTCAAAGGTGATTTCCATGTTCTCATCAGCATACTTGTAATGGTGGCACACACTGGAAACCTTACGTTTCCTCAGTCTGATATAACTTTGGCTGAAGTACTTTCAGGGATTGTTTTAACAGAAATAATAGCCTGAGATGAGGATATTTGTATAAACCCCTTCCTGAAATGTCTAGTACCTTTCATTGCATAATTAAAATTCCTACTGTTTCTTTAACAGTAAAGACATTTTTATTATCAAAGAATGATGTTCATGTTTTTCTAGAAAAGCTATCATTGCTCTATTTGTTTAAACTTTGATCTTGAATAAAAATAAAACAAGCAAAATCTGTACTAAAACTGTAAAATAGTCTCTTCATTAAAAATAATCATTTTTAATGGTTTTATAGAAACATAAACTATAATAAAGCCCATATTACAAATTAAAAAAAAGATGCAGTATGAATAGCAACATGAAAGTTCTTACCATCCATTTGACATTATTGTTTTTTAAAAAATTTTTAGTTTAAGGTATCTATAATGGCTCCAATAATAATTTCTATTGAGAATCTTGTCAGGAGTCATCAGTTTGATGTGAAATAACAGCTGAGTGGGAAAATGTCAATGGAATCAAATTAAGAAATGAAACAGCATAGGGAGATTGGGAAGATGTTGGTCAAGGACACAAAATTTTAGCTAAACAGGATGAATAAGTTCATGAGGTCTATTGTACATCATGCTGGCTATAGTTAATAATAATATACTGTATACTTAAAGTCACTAAGAGAGTATATTTTAAGTGTTCTTGTCACAAAACTATGGTAAGTATGTGAGCCAGTGCACATACTAGTTTCATTTAGCCATTCCACAACGTTTACATAGACCACGATATCATGCTGTACACCATAAATAGATAGAATATTTAATTGTCATAGGTGGGAATTGAACAATGAGAACTCACGGACACAGGAAGGGGAACATCACACTCTGGGGACTGTTGAGGGGTGGGGGGAGGGGGGAGGGACAGCATTAGGAGATATACCTAATGCTAAATGACGAGTTAATGGGTTCAGGAAATCAACATGGCACATGGATACATATGTAACAAACCTGCACATTGTGGACATGTACCCTAAAACCTAAAGTATAATAATAAAAAAAAAAGAAGTAAAAAACAAAGAAAAAACTCCACAAACAATGGAAAAATACAGATGATGTTTTCCAGAAGACTCTAAATGAATTAGGACCAAAAATAATTGATATACATTCTCTTCATTCCCACATCAGTGTCCCTCTCTCTTCTCACACTCCTCCCCACATTTCTCATGTACATTTTCCCAAAATAAAAAATTCCAAGATAATCTTAAAGGGAAAAAGCAGTCACAAACGGGCATGCTATAGACGGAATGGGGTGCACAGGGTGAAGGTGCGAGGGAGAAGAATCTTCCAGTGTGTTTTTTGTGATGACTTCAGGGGGATGAGCTTTAGGATTTTGGCAATGCCAACATCTTCCTTTCCATATCTTCCCCAAAGTTTGAAATTCACTAATCGCAATTCATCAGTTTCAACATATCTAAAGATAGCTCTCATTTTGGTTACTGGTGAGTAGTGATTGCTTTTTTCTATGTAATAAGTTATTTGATATTCATTCCTTCCAAAAATTTCTCCAACTAAAACAATTAACAAGCTTGGGCTTTTGCCTTTGTTTTGCATTTTGCCTGCCATGACATTGACCTGTTTTATTCTGTGTTCTAGAGCAGGAACTACTGGAAATTGGTGAAATGATTATCTGTAGCAGCTCAGTTTTGAAAGAGTCTCACAGAGAAAGGTGCTATTAGGATGGTGATGATGCAATGCAGCCTAAAATTGCTAAACAATATGGTACAAACTTAATTGCTTATAATGACTTTTGTTTGCTCACTCTCCATTCAGCTCAGTTATTAGTGTAGAGAAAAACTTATTTCATGGCCACAGACAACTCTCAATCATGCTGTGTCATAAGATGCGGTTGGAATAGAGAACCTTTAAGATGTTTTCTAGCTCTAATACTTTTGATTCTATAGCTGGTGTGCATTGTTTAAAGGGAAAATAGGGAGACTATGACTGGAAAATAACTATTTTTAAGGGAACTCTACTTCAATAGGTATATATTATCACCTTTGAAAAATTCCTTTTCAACTGGTTTTAAAATCAAGAATGAATGCATCCTTCAGAATGTTTTTCTTTATGTTAGGAATGCCACACAACCAAGTTCCTAAGATGAAAGCTGTTTTCTTGAAAAAATAAAAAAGAAATAAAAAAGCAGACCTTAGCATTTACTATATCTGGAAAATAACATGTATACAGTACATTCAACTCTGCTAAGTGTCTATGAATGCAAAAATAACTTTCCCTCAGAGTACTGGATAAAAATATAAAAAAACTTCAGTTTGACTCTGAATAGTAAATGTATCCAACAATCTTTAAAGGCTTTGTATTCATCAAATACCATTCTAAGCACAGACATGAATGGCAAATATTCCTATGATCTTTCAGTGGTGGCACAGAAGTTTTGTGGATCACTCTCTCAAGCTGTGACACACCACCAATGTCAACGATTTGATAGAAAACATTCATAAGCAGTCAATTATGGAGTGTTTGACTCTAAGCCTGTGTCTACAAAAAAAAAAGCAAACATGTTTGAAAAGTAATAAGCCAATGCATATGTGGCAGGCATTGGATTCTTAATGAAAGCTTCATATCAAAATTTCCCATCCACCATTATTTTTTAAATGCATCTATTTTAGCCCATTTACTGGAGAAATTAAGTCACAATGGTATTTCAGAAACCAATAATGCTGCCTCTCTCTATGTGAATTTCATAAGGTTGGTGAGTAATGAATAACACTACCAAATGAGACAAAAGGCCAATTTGAAGCTGGATGAGAGTCATTTTTCAGATTATTAATTTCACAAATAATTTTGGCTTTCAGAAATATTGTTGGCACTTAATGCAGATACCTAGTTAGAGGAGTATGAGGAGGCAGGGAATGTAATGGTGATTGTTGCAGTGTCTGTGTAAAAAACTCATTTTCAGTAAACCGAGTATAAGAACCCCACCCTCAATTTATTTTATGCACTGAATAATCACAGATACACTAAGAAATCAAATCTATTTGTATAAAAAATGCTACAGATAAGCCTCAAAGATAAAGAGATATGATAATCTATTCATGCCAGTAAATGCATTTGGTATGTATTAAAAGACAAAAACATCCAACAACTTCTATATTCTGCCTTTTGTTTCCTTTTTGGTTGCCCTAGAGACCTAGAGGGCGATGATCATGCTTTGTTTTGTGATGGTGTTTTGTGTTTACATGTGCAATATATATTTCAAAGTATACATTTGAAAATAGTTGGGCACAGGCTCCCAAGAACACTGAATCCCAGCCCTTCAAAGCCCAACCTTGATTTCACCCCTAAACACCAGTGGTCAGGACAGTTTACAAAAACTATCCAGAAATAAACACATTTAAGGGTTTCTAACTGTCTTAAGGATTGCCTACTTCCTGTTTTTCATGTAAATCTGAATCTGGCTACCAAAATAAGGATGAATTTGGGACAATATAATACTGGAAGAACATTGGGGCTTATCAGGAGCTTGGGGTATGTGTGTGCCTGTGTAGAGGTGATCTTGGGGGTGGTTTTTCAGACTCAGTTCTCCTCTTGGTTGGAAATGGCTTTGAACCACCATTAATGAGTTTCAGCTTGAAGAAGAATTTGATGGTGATTCTCATTTTTGAGAGCATTACATTATGTCATATGCTTAAGTGAGGTTAGCTTTCCACACTGGTCATCGTGAGAAAATGTGTGTCAGCATCATGTGAACAGAATAAATTGGTCTTGTGATTTTTCATGTTCTTTCCGCCAGTCTCAAATTGTATAATCTATGGTCCTTACATATTTTGAGCAGTTTAGAATATGATAGCAAATCTGAGAGTTAGAAACTCAAACTAATTTCTCATCTTGTGTCAGAAACTAGATCTCAGAGTCTAGATCTTTTGTCTAGTTGCCCCCCTTTTTTGCAGGAAGCAACCAAGGGCCTTGAGATGTGAAAGGATTTGTTTGAAGGCATACCGATAGAGTTAGTGACAGTCTCAACAAACTTTGAATCTTCTGGCCCCCAGTTTTTGCCATTCTACCTTGCCAAACAATGAACCCAAGCATGATATAACAATTTCAGTGGAATTTTAAATTATAAGATTGTTACCAGTTGAAATACGGTCCCTAGAATAGTGGAAAAGATGCCTTTCCAAACCTTAGTATTTGAGGCTTTTCAAATGATGTGCCTTCCCTTTATACATGGCTATTCCCCATTATCAATAGCAAATTATTTATTTTGAAAGTTCATCGTATACTTTTCCACTAAAGTATAAATCACTTTGAGTTTACTTGCACAATTAATTCACTTGTATTTTATAGCCAAGTCTTTAAAACATAAAATTCATCTTTTTTCAATGACTTGATTATTACGGTTAAAACTATATTGGTTGACACAGTGAAAATGTGATAATTGAAGCTGACTAGAGTGCACTTTTAAAAAGTATACATTTTTTGCCTTATTACGACACAGCAGTCAGATTCATGACCAAGAGCAACAGAATCCAGTCATTTCTTAACTCCATAGGTCACTGAGTTTTACAATGACCTCAAAAGTAAGAAAAGCTTGTTTTCTTTCTTTTTTTTGAGACCAAGTCTCGCTCTGTAGCCCAGGCTGGAGTACAGTGGCGTGATCTCGCTCACCGCAACCTCCGTCTCCTAGGTTCAAGAAATTCTCCTGCCTCAGCCTCCAGAGTAGCTGGGATTACAGGCATGCGCCACTGCACCTGGCTAATTTTTTTGTATTTTTAGTAGACAGGATTTCACCATGTTGGCCAGGCTGGTCTTGAACTCCCAACCTCAGGTAATTGGCCCACCTCGGACACCCAAAATGCTAGGATTACAGATGCGAGCCACCGTGCCTGGCCTGTTTTCCTTTTGAGGTAGCCTATGATCAAATGTATGGATATCCTGTGTTAGAAATTGCCATATTTTCTGCTGTAGTGTTCTTATTAGAAGAGAAATAAAGTGATCATCCTGGTCATACATACATATACCCACGAATTAAATGAAACTTTTGACATTTCACATTTCACACTTTTTATATGTGAAATGAATTTGTACTGTGTGTGTGCATGTGAATACACACAATATTGTAAATATGTATGAAAATATCTATATGCAATTTTTTTCTTTTGTAAATCTAAACAGACTGTTGCTTTTCAATTTTCCTGTTTTATAGTAGAAAATGATTGCAGGTCTCCTTAAAGTCACTTGGCCTGCTTCTTCTTTTATAAATTTTTTTCTTGCAATGCTATTGCTGCTTGAGCCATTCAAAGTTAATTTGTGGGAAAATCTTTATCTTTCCTTGGTCTTCTGTACAAACGAATGAGTAATCACTAAGATAAAAATTGACATCAATCCAGAAGTTTCAACTATCTATTATCTGTAATCTCTAATTACTCATCTATTTACTTATCATCTTCCTAGCCAGCTCTTTCTTGGTTTTATTGGGGAAAATGTAGAAATATTTTTGAAGCTTAATATTTACTGTAAAGCTCTATATGTATTCTATATATATTCTTGTTAATAACAGTATTTTGCATGTACTTTGAAAAGTAATATAAGGCAGCTACTTTTTTAGTAAAACATAATGACCACTATCTTTATGGGGCACTGTAATAAAATAAATTGACAGCTTTGGTTAATGAAATCCTGGCGAACTTTTCAATGATTGCCTTAGCTTTTGGGAGATTATTTTCAGTCTTGGTATGGTGAATCATTTTCTTCAAGCTCTTTTCCCACTAACCAGAATGTGTATGTGCTTAAACTGCAGTATAAGGATTTGTTTAGGCATGAGAAAAAACTATGTCAGACTTTTCAATATAATATTTAAAATAATAACATCAAATTCTTAGATAGCACTTACTATGTGAGGGCACTAAATTCAGCACCTAAATGAAGTCATTTAATTCTGAAAACAACTCCATGAGGTAAGTAGTACTATTATCCTTGTTTTACTAATGAGGAAACAAAGGCACAGAAGGATTTAAATAACTAGCCCTTGGCTCTACAGTTTGTAATCCATAGAACCTAGATAAGAATTAAGACACATCAATCTAGGCTGAGTGTGGTGACTCACGCCTATAATCCCAGCACTTTGGGAGGCTGAGGTGGGCTTATCACTTGAGCTCAGGAGTTCAAGACCACCCTTGTCAACATAACGAGATCCTGTCTCTATGAAAAATACAAACATTAGCTGGGCATGGTGATGTGCGTCTGTAGTCCCAACTACTCTGGAGGCTGAGGCGGGAGGAGCACTTGAGCCTGGGAGGCATGGGTTGCAGTGAGCTGAGGTCATGTCACTGACAGGAGTGAAACCCTGTTTCAAAAAATAAAATAAAATAAAATAAGATCATATAAAGTTTTGTTCTTCATTAGTTTGCGGACAGTTAATAAAGTGCTTTGCCTTTGATTGTCACTGCAAGAATTATCTTAGTCAAGAATACATTTTGGCCGGGCACGGTGGCTCACGCCTGTAATACCAGCACTTTGGGAGGCCAAGGAGGACAGATCACAAGGTCAGGAGTTTGAGACCAGCCTGAAAAACACGGTGAAACCCCATCTCAACTAAAAATACAAAAATTACCCAGGTGTAGTGGTGCCTGCCTGTAATCCCAGCTACTCGGGAGGCTGAGGCAGGAGAATCACTTGAACCTAGGAGGCAGAGGTTGCAGTGAGCCAAGATCACGCCATTACACCATTGCACTCCAGCCTGGGCAACAGAACTGGATAATTTTTCTGTCTCAAAAAAAAAGAATACATCTCTTACTTCCTTAGTATATTGATAAAGATACGGGGGCCCAGGAATGTGTAATGATGTGCCCATGATCCTTCACCCAGTCAAAAGAAAGAACTAAGATTCCAGATGTGCATTGTCAACAGCAAAAGTTCATTTAAGTTTAATATAAGATGAAAACAGGTTTGCCCAAGATGATTTCATTAATCCATCCTGCTTCCTTGAGACAGGAGTCAATATAAATAATGTACTTCCTCTCTCTTAATATGCTTTGTGGAGTTTTAAAATTCAGTTTTAGAGATAGTAAGGGCAAGTTCACTCAAAATTAGGGTTGGAAGAATAAGTGGTAGCCTGAAGGAGTATTAAAACCTCACTTGTCCTGTTATAATTCCTAGGATTGTTCCAATCAATTAGTAGATTTTCCACTTTTCTTTTCTTTGCTGCAATATGAATAAGGAGGTGGCCTTGTGTGTCTTACATTCTTTTGGCTTATTTTTATACGTCAGGATTAAATTTACATTTTAACCTCAACACTGCATGCTAACTTACGATTTTTCATTATGTTGGTTTTTTGCCTTAATTGTACTTGACTAGCTCTTGACAACATGTAGTTACAGAATTTGTAGATAACAACTGGAGCTGGTACTGACTGTATTCACTCTGAGTTTGTGTTCATTTTTAAGCTTACCACCTATCTTTTAAATTCTGATAGAGATCTCAAATTGCCTTAAGAATAACTCAAAGAAAAAAAAGCAATCAAAACCTTTACAGATACAAATAAGTGAATCATTTATTTTTCATATAAAAATCACACTATACAGTTATGATAAACTCCTTGTTTTTTTCTCTATGGAGAAAACCAAGGAAGCAGAATTACAACTCCTTTTTGGTTGAAGCATGCAGAAGTATCAGTGAATGTTTCATGGTAGCTCTCTCGTCATAGACAAATTTTCTTTTGCATATAGTACAGTGCAATTTTGTTGTACTTTTAAAAATGTGGGGAGGAAAAAACAATTATCAACAAAGTGAATATTATTTTTTTCTCTTTCACTTATTACTGGACAAAATGGTGGCAAATCTGGCTTTTATTATCTTACAGACAGTATATTTTTTTGCAAGTGTGATGATTGTTTAATCTTTGTGAATGTAAATAAGCCAGAGAACCTCTGTAAAGATTCTTAAAAGTTGTCTTAGAAGAGGCCATTAAAATGCTTATGTTTACTAATCAACAATCAAAAATGCTAATGTGCAGAAGGGCCAGGAAAAGAAGCTTTAATTCATAACATCTAGTTCATTAAAGGAAATGATGGCTTTCTGATGGATTTTTGAGATGTAGCCTACTCTGTTTTTGATCATTTAAGAGTAAGTGTGATTTCTCTTAAAATTCATATTTTCATAGAGAGACTTCATGGGTTTTTTTCTTCAGGGAAGGAGGACTGCACAGATTTCACAAACATTTAAATGAAAGGGGATTTCATTGTTCCAATACAGCCAGAAAGCTTTCACACAACAAAATGCTCTACATACAGTATAGATTTATATAGCTAGGCTAGATCACGGGAAAAAGAGGAGAGGACAGGACTCACTCAGAAATGCAGCGATAAGATTGATACTTTCAAACTGGGAATTTAGTTCGGCCTTTTGTTTCACCTAATCAGAGGCACTGCATTCAAGAATTCTGACATTTTTATTGCATGAATGTAGCAACTTACTATAGCTATCCACATATAAACTAATATGCCTGGGCCAACCAGACTATAGTCTCATCATTTTGTGCATAGTGTCACAGATTTAGTTTTCTCAAGAAAGAAACCATAAAAAATATGACATTAATACAAATCAAAACAGGGTTCCCACTTTCACCTCTTGTGTAATTATATTTATGCTCACTGAGGATCTCTATTCTACTCCTCAATGCTGGTCTTGAAAATGATGATTACATGTGTTTGAGTGTAAATCTCACAAATAAATACTGGAGATACTTGAGGCTCTCCATGCTGCTGGTCTTATCATTGGGTATTTGGGTAAAGTAAAGTAACTTTAGCTTTGAATACTTATTATTATTATTTTTTTAATGATGTGCTCGTGGCTAGTTCCAAATTCCCATATTACCACAGGTCATTCAGAACTTCATTTATGCCCAGTGTCTGTTGTAGGAGTAGCTGCTATACTGTGAAATAGGAGCTTGGCTTGTGCTTTTTGTCGGGTCTTCCTGGGCACTGGAGTGATTTAAAATTATTCAAAAATTACTGAAGGTGTCTGGTAATGGCCAAGAGATGTGCTTATGGCTTAAACTGACAAATGTTAGCTACTGCCACAATGAATGGTTGCAGTGAAGAATGCCAAAAGGAGCACTGTAGTGTAGCTAGATTCCCTGACTCTTCTACTGTGGACTGCAGACAGCTTAAAAAACAAAACAAAATAGGCCGGGCGCAGTGGCTCATGCTTGTAATCCCAGCACTTTGGAAGGCCGAGGTGGGCGGATCCCGAGGTCAGGAGATCGAGACCACGGTGAAACCCCGTCTCTACTAAAAATACAAAAAATTAGCCGGGCGTGGTGGCGGGCGCGGTGGCGGGCGCCTGTAGTCCCAGCTACTCGGAGAGGCTGAGGCAGGAGAATGGCGTGAACCCGGGAGGCGGAGCTTACAGTGAGCCGAGATTGCGCCACCGCACTCCAGCCTGGGTGACAGAGCGAGACTCTGTCTCAAAAAATAAATAAATAAATAAAAATAAAACCTATTTTGCTGCACACACCATAAAGCAATGTCCTTTAGATACGAGAAAATAGAAGTTTTTGGGGGGTAAAGGGGTGAGTAGAAGCCCTGAAAATACTTAAAATTTTAACCTCAGGCACAGAGTAGACAGACTGCTATGATTTTTTTATGTTTTTAATTTTATAGCCTTGGTTTTTCTTCTTATTCTTACTTACCCCTCCCTTTTTTTTTGTCTTTGTTCATATTTCATTCCCTTTTCTGATATGGAAAGTCACAGTTCAGGTGCAGCAGAGTCTAAATCATCTAAAGCAAATCAGGCCAGAAATGGGCTGATAATGAAGGCCAAAAAAAAGTGTGCCTGCTTTTTACCAGTGAATCATCAGTGTGACAATGGAGTCTAAAGATTGTATTAGCATTACAGAAGCTCTCAGGAAGCAATCTACTTTTTCTCTCAAAAATTTTCACTCTAGCATTATAGAAGCTTGATTATTAATTGAGACTGGTGTAGCTGTAGCTCAGCAGGGTGGTATTTTTTTCTTCCCTTTTTGTTTTTTGGTTTACTTGTAATTAACTTTTGCAATAGTTATTCTAGTTACAGTTTCTGTCTCCATACATTACACACTTGGAATTCTCTTTCATTGAATCATTCAACGAACAATTATGGAATACCTACTCTGTGTCAGACACTGCAATGGGTGCTAGACAAAGAGCAGTTAAACAAATAGAAAAAATATCTTCACAGATCAGATACTTATTTTTTATGTTTACTCTAATTATACTATGCATGAATATTAGAAACACATGTTCAATGAGTGCCAATTATATGCCACATGGTTTCTGATGTACTATGCCTCTTTCTTCCCTATAACAGTACTGCCTAAAATTAAATTGTTTGGAATTTAGACATGTAACAGAAGAAATAATTATATACATTTTAAATTTTATAAAGAGTAGTTAGATACTTAGGGCACATCTGACATGTAATTTAACTGATATATGTTTGCACTAAAATATAGCAAAATACAGTATTGTCTTTCAGCTCTGGACAGAGTTTCAGCTCCACAGACTCTCTGGTCCCCAGCAGCTTATAGAGGGACAGAATACAAGGCTGCCAGTCTGAGAGCTACTCACATTTAACTATGCATGATTGAGAACTGTCTCTGTGCTAATTTAATGGGAAAAGGAAGCAGACAGCAAGGAAATGAAAGAAGGAGTGGAATTACGGATGTGTGGACTTCATGAAGGGAAAAAAGCAGCCGTAAAAAGATTTTAAATTTTGTATTGCTTTCATCATATTATGACACCTAACCCCTATCCCCTCACTTTTGAAGAGCTGTCATTTATACATTTTCTCATGATGTGCCAAATGTTTAGGGAGTGAGTGTAAAGAAAATGAGTTACTTTAAGCTTCTCTGATGCTAAGTTGGATGGGGTCTTATTTGCTTTGAATATATAGCTCCAGAGAGAGATATTAGAACATTGAGAAGGAAGGATAGGAGTGAAGTTAACCAGGGATTGCTTCTCAAGAGCTAATATGATTATTAGGAGCCAGGGACACTAAGGATCTTTTTATTCTGCTGGGGTTGAGGGAGAAATATCCCAAATGAAACAAACCAGAAGAGAGGTAGCATGCCATGGACATTTCTTATTGTCACTGAGTACATATACCAGCACTCAAATAGACACAACCTACAGGCACACATGCTGTTCCTTCCAATCTGGTAATTTTTGCTGTGTGCCTCTGTAGTGGATAGCTGTTGATTCCACCATCCCAGTATCCACTCCTTCTTCTTCACAGAATCTGACTTCCTGTTGGGGCACTCCTCTATTTCGGTGGTACTGAACTATATCCCTTCTCTCCTTCTGCCAGCACTTGCTGTTGGCAAATGATCCAAGCTGGGCCAACCAATACATTCCATCCCCACTGGAAGGAGTGATTAAGGGATTAAACACATGCCCCAAGCCTGGACAATGAGACTCAGTCTGTGATTTTCTTTGGAAGTCAAAATAAAGAGACTTTTCCTAATAGAATTATTAAGATAATATAAAGAGGGAGCTGCTAGGGGGCCCTAAAGTAGAGAAAAGTGGCATGAGAAAAAGGTTCTCCAGGGAGAAATAGAGCAGAAAAAAAGGATAATAACTGAATCTTGATATTGTTGTGACTCTGGATCAAGCAATGCCTGAAGCTAGGTACCCTTGGATCTTTTGGTAATGTGAGTCAATAATTCATTTTTCTTTCTTAAATTAGAGTGAGTTAGGTTTCATTCTCTTGCAGTAGAAAAAGTTCTGAGTCAGACACACTACAAACTTATAAAAAGTTTTCCCTTCAGACAGGTTTTCTCCCTGGTTTCTTGGTTGCTATTGAGAAGCCAGCATAGAATTCTTTAACAATTTTCTTACTTACATCCAATAAAGGCTTCTCCAAAATAACTCATCCTTAGGAAAGTAAAATACCACCAAGAAAAGGCAAAGTTCAACAAGAAGAAGAGGCTGAGTGTGCAAAAATATTTGTTTAACTTTTCAATGAGTTTAAGGCTAATTTACCTTTTATCTTACTCAATAAATAGGAGTATTTGAGGGACATTTACACATGCTTATATCTTAAAGTAGCTTTTGCTTTTCTTTTTGTCATGTATCACTTTGTAAATATATGAAATTGCTCATAAGATATCATTACCTCAAATTTAACTGTGCTCAAAATGAAACCTATGATGATTTTTCCCAACATGATCCTCTTTCTGTTTTCTCCAGTTTAGTTTGTGCCTCCAAAATTCAGCCCTTCACACAAACTAGAAATGGGAGAGTCAAGCTTGACAGCTTCTAATCTCATCCTCTGTCTTAGACTGCTATGACAAAATACTGTAGATTGGGTGGCTTGAGCAGCAGACACTGATTTCTCCAGTTCTGGAGGCCTGCAAGTCCACGATCAAAATTCTTTCAGATTTGGTTCCTGATGAGGTCTGTATTAATCCATTTTCATACTGCTATGAAGAAATACCCAAGACTGGGTAATTTATAAAGAAAGAGAGGTTTAATGGATTCCCAGTTCCACACAGCTGGGGAGGCCTCACAATCATGGTGGAAGGTGAAAGAGGAGCAAAGGCACGTCTTACATGACTGCAGGCAAGAGATCGTGTGCAGGGGAACTGACCTTTATAAAACTAACAGCTCTCATGAGACCCACTCAACATCATGAGAACAGCACAGGAAAAACCTGCCCCCATGATTCAACTACCTACTATCAGGCTTGTCCCACAACACATGGGGACTATGGGAGCCAGAGTTCAGGATGAGATTTGGGTGAGGACACTGTCAAACCATATCAAGGTCCCTGTTCCTGGCTTGAAGAAGGTGTCTGCTGGTTGTTTTCTCATATGGTGGAGAAAGAGCGAGCTCTGGTCTCTCCTCGTTTTCAGTGTCCATCATGGGAGCCCCACCCTCATGATTTTATCTAAACTTAATTACTTTTTTGTTTTTTTTTGAGATGGAGTTTTGCTCTTGTTGCCCAGGCTGGAGTGCAATGGCATGATCTCGGCTCACTGCAACCTCCACCTCCCTGGTTCAAGCAATTCTTCTGCCTCAACCTCCTGCGTAGCTCGGATTACAGGGATGCACCACCATGCCTGGCTAATTTTGTATTTTTAGTAGAGACGGAGTTTCTCCATGTTAATTAGGCTGGTCTCGAACTCCGAATCTCAGGTGATCCACCTGCCTCAGCCTCCCAAAGTGCTAAACTTAATTACTGTTAAAGACCCTCATCTCCAAAACCCAATGCACTGGGGGTTAAGCTTCAACATTTGAATATTTGGGGGGACACAAAACTTTAGTAGTTTGTAACACTCTCTCCACACATACATCAAATGCAACCCTCTATCATCCAGTTTTACCACCTAAATGCTGCATGAATTGATCTGCTAATTTCCCTGTTTGGTACCATTGCTCTAACTCAAGTTCTTATCATGTCTCACCTCAATAATCATGATAAGGCCCAGTTTGGTCTAATCATCAGTTAAGTTTCATGAAAATCTGTTCCCGAGATTGAAGTCATCATAATCTGTCCAAAATGCAAGTCAAAACATGTCAGTTCTCTGCTTAAAATTATTCAGTGGATTTCACAAATCTTTTGGCACAATATAGTAGACTTGCATGGCTTGTTCTGTGTCTTTCACCTATCCAGTCTCTTGTTGTGCTATTGCATAGTTTACACATTTCATGTCCTAACAATCAAGAGATGCTTACTATTCAAACACACAAATACACACACACACACACACACACACACACGGCTGTTTCTCACCTGTGTGATTAGTGAATGCTGTTCTCTCCATTGGAACCACATTCTTTTATTACTTTTTTCACTTGGCTAACTTACTTGGCTAAATCAGAGTGGTATTTTCTTTTCTATGGTGCCCTAATTCTTTATGCATCCTTGATTCATTCTATTTATCACTCTTTGTATTAGAGTATGAGTTTTTTTTCTACAGGATTATTTTTCCCCACTAGACTCCTTGTTTCATGAAGACCGGATCCACATTTCATTTTAATTTTTATCTCTGTTTCTGGTATAATACCCAACACAAAGTAAAATTTTACTAAAGTTAACTGAATCTCTTAAGTCTTCCAAAAATCCAATAATTTGTCATATACATTAATTATATATGGTATCAATTATTGACGTTCTCTTTTTATTGCTGAGCTCAATTAACTGAAAATGAATCTTATGGAAATGATAATTATTAAGCAGAAGTGGGAGAGAAGTCTAAGTCTGACTTTCAACTGAAACATTACTCAGCACTTTGTAAATCTGAATTATATAAACAAGATATTAAAATCTTAAGGTAGAAATCAATAAAAGAAAAAGATGAGTGAAGCATATATTCAAACAGATAAGAGTGAAGATAAGAATCTTATTAAAGAGAATTTGTATAACACAGAGAATCAATGCATCAGGATAAATAAAAACTTTTGAGTTCCTTTGGGTCTCTCTATTTATTTACTATCATGCCTTATCTTCAAATAATATTTTTCAAAGTGAGAACAAAATTTGAAAAAATTAACATCCCTATCATACTCCTCTTGTCCCTGAAATCTAAAATATCTTTATAAGAGTTTTTAATTGTATTGAGATAGAAGAGCACAGTGGGTAGAAGAATGGACCCTTGAGACAAATCAAGTCCCGAATCTTACCACTCTGTCAACCTCAGCAAATTCTTAATTTTGAAAAGCTTTGATTTTTTAATCGGCAAACTTGGGTAATAATCATACATACTTCCTCAAGTTGTGGTAATGATTAGATGATATAATGCAGGTAAAGCATTTAATGTGGTCCATGGTCCATAACATTATTTTGTATAATATAATATATATCACGTGTATCATATTATAATATATATTATTATTTCTAATAAGTTACCTGGTAAAAAGTCATATAAATTATAACATGATGGTTAACCAAGTTAAGTAAGTTTCTTTACTGTTGATTTCTCAAAACTTTTAATACAATGATGTATATTCAAATAGACGTAATACTCTAATGTGTAAATGGCTAAGGATGACAATGGAATATGTAATATTTTCTAGAGCCTGTGTGACAAAAGTTTAATTTTATTGTAACAAATGTCATGGAACTACTGTTTCATGAAAACTACTTAAGTAAATGCTACTTTCAGTGAATATTACTGAACTAAAATAAAATGAGAATATAAAATAGAAAAAGCAGCACAGAAAAGGCAGGGTGAAAGCAAGAAACAATGGTGCAGTTACTAGCTTGGAGCAAATAGCTTTATTAATAAACTTTGCCATTCTAACATACTGACTGTCTATCTTTAGGCCAACTAAAGTCTTGAAGTTTCTAAATCTCATCACAAACTTGCCATCATGGTTACAGGTATTCTCTGTAGGAATTATAAATAGACAACCAATTGTTCTAATGTCAAAATTAGAAAATTTGTTTAGGAGCAATAGGCTTTTAAACAGTTAGTTGCAATGAAATTCTTAAATGATTTGGACATCTTTATTTTACTTATCTCTTTCTACTAATTTTCTAAATGTAAAATTTGTAGACAACATAATTTTTTGAGGAGATATCAATTCCCTAAGAGAAGGAATGATCCTCCCTAATATATATTAGAATGACATGGGAACCTTTTTACCACGATGAAATGCTGGCTCAAAAGCATATGCCAATGAGGTGCTTTTATTTGCTAGCTCTATGATTTTGAAAATGTCATTTTATTTTCTGTGATCCACAACATTTTTTAAAGCTTTGTCAAAGGGCAAATCTGAAACACAGGATATTGGCCACTGAACTGTAATTTAGCAATCACATAACAAAGAAATTTGATAGAAATATAAAACTAGTCATTTTTATGAGCCACATTATTTGAACTCAAATTATATTGTGAGGGATTTTAAAACTAGAATTACATTAAAATTATTAATATTTGTCATAGCTACTTTTTAACCTTTTATTATTAAACCGAAATAAGCAATGGTTATTTAATTTCACTACTTAGCGAATGTTTATAGAGCACTTACTGAGGACACTTACTGAGGACAAAGTACAATTTTAGCGGCTATGAATGATGCATAGGTCAGTAAGATTCAGAAAAGACAAGAAAACTACAAAACCACTAAATTAGGAATAAAAATTGTGTTAGAACATAAAAATGGTATTTGTATAATATTTCATTAAGAGAAAAGATCCATTTGTTCAAAAAAATCAGAGGACATGGTGTTCAGTGAGTATTTGAGGAATGCAAAAGATCCTGAAAGATGAACAGTGGAGAAAGTTCTTGAAACGGAAGGAATGCTTTATCATGTTGAAGACAAATTGTGTGCACTATAATGAAAGAAAGGCAGTTTCTCAAAATTACAGGTTTTTTTTTTTTTAAATCTCAGGTTTGAATAAAATGACATTTTGAGAAATACTAAAAATGATTAAGTTGTGTTTTTTATTATAAACTCAGCAGTGGAGGTATCAAGGAATGGCTTGTGGGGTGTTTGATTCCCATTATCTCTGTCACTTCTCCCAAACCCATCCTAATAAAAAAGACATCGTAAATTTGACAATGGATTTACTTGCCACAGAAACATAGCTTTCAGATAAATGTTCTAGTCCTAACTTCCAACCTCATTTCTAGAGCTTTCTATGCAGAAAATGTAAAGTCATTACTGAGCACAAGGCTACCTCTAACAGTGACACTCATATGAAGCAAAAGATGATGACGAGATTAGCCATCTGTAGAAATCATCACCTAAATAATTTGGAATTACCCAGTTCTGATCAAAATCTAGGGCACACAGAAAGAAAGCAACTATGAGCCATGAATCCTTTGGAGGGCATCCTAGCAGCTGCAGAGCAAGCCTGCTTAGAAATTCAGGTGAGCCCAGTGTCTGCCTCCTCTATGTTTTCGCAGTCTCTGGTTAGCACATAGCAGGTCATGTTAAAATGATTTGGCATTTTATTTAATTTGAGAACAATAAACTTCTCAAAAGCACGAACCGTCTTATTTAACTTTATACTTTAGGTGATACGTCATTGTTTAATGCCTAGCAGTTTGTCAATGCCTTCTAGGCAGAAGGAAGCTTGTATGTGGGGGAAATAATAATAATTAAAATTTACTGATCTCTCTCTCTCTTTCTTTTTTTTTGAATTCGAGACAGAGCTTCACTCTTGTGGCCCAGGCTGGAGTGCAATGGCACGATCTCGGCTCACTGCAACCTCTGCCTCCTGGGTTCAAGAGATTCTCCTGTCTCAGCCTGCCGAGTAGCAGGGATTACAGACGTGTGCCACCACGCCCGGCTAATTTTTGTATTTTTGGTAGAGACGGGGTTTCACCATGTTGGTCAGGCTAGTCTCGAACTCCTGACCTCAGATGATCCACCCGCCTCGGCCTCCCAAAGTGCTGGGATTACAGGCATGAGCCACTGCACCCGGCCTACTGATCTCTTACGCTATATGTGTAAAGTTCCTGTGCTAAGTGTTTTCTTAAGTCTTATTTATTCCTCAACCTAACAATGTAGGTACTTTTGTTATCCACAGTGCTCAATCTCAGTGGTAGAACTGGGATCTGAACCTGACACTCTCACTCCAGAACTCTAGTTTGAAAATTCCTGCTACTTCCTACATAATTAGGCTTCACAGTAATGGGAAACTCCCCTCTCTAGGACACAAATTATCAGACATTGAAGCCTACCTAAGCTCCCTTGTGACAAATTCCTAATGATTATTATTCTGCCATTTGGAAGAAAAAAGGAATAAATCTATTTTACAACAAGGTCCTTCCAAATTTATCTTCTGAAAGTTTTTTTCTTCAGAATAAGCATTTTCAGTTTCTTCAACATCATTTTATATATCAAAGTATCTAAGAATACAGTGTTGCTAAGATTGTTTAAAAAATGATGTCATACACTTGCTCAGGAACTCATAGTAGATTTCTTAGTTTTTGTTTTTTTTTTAAATGCAAACCCACGGGGCAGGCGCGTTGGCTCATGCTTGTAATCCCAGCACTTTGGGAGGCCGAGGTGAGCACATAGCTTGAGGCCAGGAGTTCGAGACCAGCCTGGTCAACATGGTGAAAACCCAGTCTCTACCAAAAATAAAAATAAAAATAAAAATAAAATGAAATAAAATAAAATGCAAACCCATCAATCTAGAATTTTAATTTCATTGCCCCTACTGTGCCTAAGCTTACAACAGTTTACAAGTTTTTAATTTTTTAAAAAATGGATATCTCTTAGCTTAAAGAGTTGTTATGAAAAACAGAATAAAATTGAATATTGAATATTAAAATCGAATATTTAGAAAATGACACATTATATAAAATCCCCGTATTTTTAATATTTTCTCAAAGTTGATTTATGCCATGCTTTTTGGATTTATGCTCTTGACTGTTGGTTTCTTAGTTTGTCCACTACAATTTTCCACTTTTTGATATAGCATTTTTTTCTAAAACTGTTTCTATTGTTTCTTTCAAAAAATGAATTAAGCTACTGAGGGCAGAATGGATTCATTATTTTTTACAAGTATATGGAGGCTTAATTACCAAAAACATGACTCAGGGGATAATCTAAGTAGCCAAAACTATATGAGGAAGAAATAGGTTATTCCTTGAAACATGGTTGCCAAGTATGACCAAAACAAACAAACAGAAAAAAAAAAAAAAACAAGAAACAATGAACTTTTCATCTCACTACAGAATTGCTAACTGAAGTTTGAAATCACCGATTTGTCACTGTTGTAATCGTAAGAACTCAAGTATTTCATGGTCTAATGTCTAGTTAAACCCTGTAGACATGACCTATTTTGTTAAAGTATCTTTGTTAACATAGGGTGCATTACATATCTATCTTTTTCTTTTTAACAAAAGAGTTCAGTAAGATGCATTTGTTACTTTATGACAGTTGAAATAATAGAGAACTTATGAGTGCATACCTTATGACAAATATATGGCCAGATTTGTCTTCTGTATTCAAGTCTATTGTATGCTCTACTAATATAATACTGCTTTCAACAGAAGTATGCATCATGGTTTAAATCTAATATGGCCCATTGGTTTAGCAGTATTTGACAACCCTTGATATTCCTCTGAAAGATTCCCCATGACACTGAATTAAGAAAGATGATATTTCTCAGATAGGGCAGTTTTTACTGTCTCATGCTTTATTTCTAATGGAATTAAAGATAACTCAAACAATTTGAAACTCAAAAAGCATGTTCAGCTCTGAAGAACAAAAACCTCTAAGATAGTTTGCCCTAGCAATGTAAAGGAAGTTTCATGTTCACTGTTAACTTTAAATCTCTGCCAGCATTAGCGAGCAAATATTTCTCAGATCACTTCTTGTTCATTAAAATAGAAGGGAAAATAATATTTTAAATGATGTCAGATTTCAACCCTTCTTACATATTTATTCATGCCTAGAATGGCTTTAATTATGGATCACTGGAAACAGATTCCTGCAAAGAAAATAAGCTTGAGAACAATCAATGATGATGTATTACAACTTTCTAGGTGACGATAAAGCAGTTTTCTTGTTTAACATACTAATTCCTATAGGACACTTTCATTCTAGAAGAATAATTTCACTTTTATATTACATGTTTTCAAATCTTCCCTTTTTTGCTTTACAATTTTCAGAAGAATGAGTGTTCTAAAGTGTGGCAATCATATTTTGGAATTCATCATATATGACAGGCGATGGTATGTGAATTGTTGCCTCAATTACATTCTGCCATTAAGGGGATTTTTTTTTCCTTAAACCTTATCAAAAACGAGGCATAACAACTAGCTTTCCTCCCTGAAATAGCAAATGCTGACAAGCTGTTTAATAATTCAGATGGCTTTTTCCTGGATTGAGTTCATCTCTAAGCTTTAGTTTTACAGAAATGTTTAAATATGTTACCTCTAGTTCTTGCAACTTTATTCTAAAAAATATTTTGGAGTTCCTTTTATCATAAAATAGACTACTTTTGAATCTCATGCTAAGCAAGTCTGTTGCACCTCTGCTATTTTTACTTCACTCTGGATAGGTGTTTTTTCACGATATCCAAGGAATAGTCATCTCAGCTAGAATGGGGTAAAGTCTATTGTCATAAAGGAAACTATATCCTTAATATTTTCCCTTTGAGGTAAAGAATCTGTGTGGTTTATTTTCCTAAATGGGCCATAATTTTTTTCTGTAATTTTGACCAAACCATTTAATCTCTTTATTTCAATATTACTAATGTTGAGAATGACGCTTAGATAGAAAAAGCATAGGCAAAAAAAAAAAGGGGGAAATTTTTTAGCAAAACCAATATAGCAACTGATAGCGAAAAGTGTAGTGTTCCAGGCTGGGGCTTATTCATGAAAATTATCAAAACAGCAATTTCTTCATCTACAAGAAGGAAGTTAGCAGCATAATCTCAGGGTTTTATGAGTATTAACTGATACACAAATTGTAAAGCAAGACACCTGAAGTAGTTTCTCCATTTCTCTTTATTTCCCCTTAGTGTTTCTAAATTTTACCAATTTTCCTTGTACAAGTGAAGTTTTTATTTTAACTCAAGATGGTAGTGACTTAAAAGTTAAAGTCTTTCTTCTCAGCTCAGATTCTTACGTGGTACATTCTAAATTTCAAGAAAGTTAGGGCTTTTTTTTTTTAAGCAATGTTAATAAAAATTACTTTGTTTTCCATTTTTTTGACCTACTTAAATTTGGACAGAGAAACATAGTCTAAATGACATAGAACGTCCTTAATTTCAAAAGCTATTTAATAGTTTTTGATTAAAGTGACATTCCTAGAAATTTAAGTCAGGAGCAGAAGTAGGATATTAATACTCAGGAAGGCAAAGATATTAAAGGAAGTGTTAGAAAGAATACTGAAAATTTAACTGGAAAAATTAAAAATCTAGAATATTTCAGAGAATCTGATAAGCTTACTCAACTTATATTGTATTTATCTTTGACTTCACACATCTTAAGCTATGCAGTTTTGTCTTTTCAGTTTCCTTGCTGAAACAATTTAAAAAAGTGGTCACTTAAAAAATAAAGAACTATATATTAACATCAACCAGCCACAAGAGGGAAGTCTTGGCTATATAAGAAGTAGTGTGCCTATAGGGAGGGGTCCATTTTTTTTTTCAAAAAAGCAAAATAATTAAAAGCAAAAAAAGAGAAAATATATATCTTTTTTACATAGCACGATGCAAAACCTGCTAGAGAAAATCTTTTCTACTTCTAGCATGTTATCAGACTTTTTACAAATATAGAATTATACTTATGTCATACACTCTCTTAAATCTTGAATCATTTGTTCTCTGTGAAATTCAATATAAATTGATTTTTTAAAATATATACATATAGTATTACCCATATATCTATATTTTATGCACATAATACAAATCATGAAAGTAATTATGACTTAGTTCTCTGAGCTAAGTACATAGTGTGGTATCTAATAATTCTCTCTGTTATTTATTAGTAGCATCTTTGGAATAAATTCTGACTATGTTTTACCCAGCTTGAGAATCATACATTTATAATGATGAGGTTTAGAATTTCAGATATGCATTTGTCAAGGAATAAATGAAAAGTATAAGGCGTTTTTTAATAAGATCAGCTATTAAGCTATTTGGAAATTCATAGTGAAGAGAGACCTGAAATGGATATTGAGCTTTGTAATGACATATTTTAATTGAAAAGGTGTTTGGTGGGAAGTTTTTGTCTGAATTCACTATTGGATTATTTCTGTTTGCATTCATGATTGCTCATCAAATAATTAGCCTCACATGGTATAATTATACAATGCAATTAATATATTATCTAAAGAATAGAATGTTCTGGCAATCTGTGGCAGAACAAGGAGCACAGAACTCTTAAATCCCAACTTTGGTTTTTGAGAACTTTATTAGTGACATATGCAATAGGTAGTAATTTTTGTTTAATATCTCTACTATATCATCCTAAAAAGTATGCAATTTTGTGCATATTAAAAAGTATGCAATTTATTCATTGGTAAAATTCTGTGAAAATTTGATGTACTTCCATTCATACAGATAGCAAGAATATTATAAAGACATTTAGCAAGTACAGAACACACATGAATTATCCTGTTTCTTTCCATATTTATCTCTGTACCTATTTAAGTTTTTGTGCTTTGAAGTTACAGTCATTTTGAGTATATACTTTAACATAATTTATTTTCTTTAACTAGTTAGGGAAAATCTGTCCTTAGTCTAATTTCTAAGTTGGTTAGTGATATGGTAACCCAAAGTAATAAATGGTGCGACTTTGGTTAGATTTAACCTCATTTCTAGGACATTTCTATGCTCCAAAATGAAAATCGTAAGATTAGTTTACTTAAATACTGGGTTAAATTATACCTTTTATAGTATAATTATATATAATATTGAACATAGTATACTAATCCCACATGCTTAAGTAAGTCCTATTCTAACTAAAATATTATCTAATATTCACATTGTTTGGAATTTTTTGTCACGTGAAGAATTTAATAAACTGTGAAGTGTGTATGTTTTACTGGTATGAAACTCATCACTTCCTAGTTTGAAGGGAGCCTGTTCTGTCTGAATTATTCTGTTGTTGTCTTGAGCATACAATTAGCAATTGCCCATGTTCAGAAGAACTTTCAATGGCAGGACAGACAGAATCTGTTATGTTTTCCTTCCACTTGGATAAATCACTTACAAATACTCCCATTGTGATTAGGCATTTATTTTACAGTGCAAAATCTATATGGGAATGATTCTCTTTTTTGTTTTTGAGACAGAGTCTCGCTCTGTCGCCCAGGCTGGAGGGCAGTGGCGCGATCTCGGCTCACTGCAAGCTTTGCCTCCCGGGTTTATGCCATTCTCCTGCCTCAGCCTCCCGAGTAGCTGGGATTACAGGAGCCGGGAATCATTCTTAACGTGTCTCTAAAGTTCATTTTTATCATCAATGAAGAAATATAGAAGTAAAGAAAAACAATTAGAAAAGATATTGCATGTTTAAACATAGTTATAAAGGGCCTGGCAGAGAAAAATGCTTTTATGAAAGATTAGTTTCGTTTTAAAGTGGGGTCAGTATCAATCCACATATAGTATGTTTGTTTTTCTTTTAGGCCTTCAAAATTAGACTTGAGCTCTATTTAATGGTATGGCAGGATGCTGTATTAATATAAGAAGTATTATAGTCACACTACTGATACAGATGTTACAGTGAGCAGAAAGTAGCTCCCAGACTATGGTTACATAAAGAATTAGTGAACAGAATGAAGGTGGTTTAATTCTCAAATCACTATTCGAATTACAAAGGATTAATACAGTCTTATTTTCTCTTTGTTCTATGGGTATACTGCATGAATGCGCATTTGTTGAGGAGAACTTAAGTTACTCTGAGAGAAATGTGTGCTTCTTTATCAAACAAAAATCAAAGCTTCCTTCTTCAGTGTCATATGATGTGTATTTTAATATTGTATATCAGCATTTTCCCAATTTTATTATAAGACCAATGATTAGAAACTAATGGTTATCTTTCTATCAACACATTTGGTATAGCATGGGACAGGCTTTTTAATTACCATCTATGAACTGAGCTTGTTTTCCTCCCAAAGTATTGTTGCTGGTCTCTGATCTTCTTTCTAAATATTTATCAACTGCAATGTGAGGTCATTATAAAAACAAAATTTTGTATTTAAAAATCAAACTGTAGCTTTATACTTACACATAATTTTTTTAGCTAAGGATTCTTAAAAATCTCAAACCGTAGAATTTTTTTATTTTACAAAATTAGCACATATGATTAATAAACCAACATACTAGCAATGATATTAGTATAATCTATATATTAGGAAAATGATTTTTCATGAATACATTAATATAACATTTCCAGAAATAGTTACTATTCCTTTATTCTAGGACTTTATAGATCTGAATGTTCTTCCAACAAACTTAAGGCATTTATCCATTTACACAGAGCTTAGGGTTCTGATCAGAGCTGTGAGAGGTGTTTCTAGGCCATACTATAAAGAAGGAGAAATTTATTGGTTTAGGGTTCCTTCTCTCATTTTACTAATATCTCTTTATATCCTTGGCAAACATATATTGTCATCTTGAAGTTATAAGTCAACATATCAGGCAATAGCCAGAAGGAAGAATAATTTTGGTTCAAATTTGTATTTTTGCTGAAAGCTTCTGACTCCATTTTTCTGGTTTGGTTAGTCTGCACACAAGCTCTTATCTGGATGAAGTGCTCTAACTAGAAGCCACCTGTTTGGTCTCCCTCATCTCTGGCAACTCTAGGTTGAATATTTGGTCTTCGTTCAACCAATCAAAACTTAAATTAGCTAGAGTTATTTTTGTTGTCTGAAAGCATTAATCTCAACTGGATTTAGACTTAGAGGTCATATACTTTATCATCATCGAACCCAGACCGAGACTGAATGGGAATGGTATTAATTATCATATCATGAGTATAAACCAAGGCTGTCCCATGTAAACCAGATATGTGGCCACTCTACTTAAATGGTTACTTAAATGATTAGCTGACACCGGCTTAATATACTAGCTTCCTGGCAGAAGTTGAATTTTACATTGTGACTCTTGATTTGAAAGGCATTCAACATTTGAGGAAATGAATCTATAATGGTAATGCGACAATCACTAGTGCTGATATTTTAGAGCAAAGGTCCTCTCATAAACGAACTCTCGAATCACATGTAGGAGACCGCTTACCCAAATGATTCATAATGCTCTCTCTAGGGGCAGGGAAATTCCAAAGAGTGTCCTTTCTCCCTCCAGAAATAATTAGACTTTGTTTAGCCCACTTGCTCTGCTAGTCCCACGTTTCCAGGGTGACACCACAGTGTTTCCTGAGGATTTCTTCTTCACCCGGCTGCAAAACTGATCATCTGGTGAATAGGTAATTATGAGCTGAACTAGGAACCATGCCGGGATGTGAATGTCTAGTAACCACATAGTGTTTGCATTGTAACTAATGAATACTCCCTTGCCTAATATAACCCAACCTAATTACCCATAAAGCTTTGGGTAATTTTCACTTGACCCTAAACTTTGTGCATTTAGCTGCTTCTCTACCCAATACTGAATGATAACTCAACAAGAGAATAGTGAGCTTGAAGAGGAAAGGTTGGTCTCTCTGCAATATGTCATTTTTCTGCGTGGTGTTTTAATCAGAGAAAGTCATTTGTTTCAGTAAGTTCTCATTTACTTACCTAATTATCAGTTGTCATTTGGAGAAGAGCCAGCTCAAGAAAAAGTACTTCAAATATTTTTTGCCATTTGTCTCTGTTGTTTTTTTTCATAAATTCTCTTGTACAATTTTTGTCAGCATCCACTGTAAGCAAAAAGAAGGACAGTGAGATCACACCACTACATGAACGGAGCAATTGAATGTGTCTTACTGGGTTCTAGGTTTCAGGAAAATATCTTATTTCTGCATCTCCAGCACCTACTGCCATGCCTGCAGCATAGGAAAGTGCTCAATCAATATTTACTTCTTTCTGTGTTCATATGCTTTGAAATGATTCCAGGTGGATGCAAAGGATGACACTTAAGGCATCTGGGGAGGATATTTTGAGTGTATCATTCATAGTTAAAATATGCTATGGAGGTTATTAAAATAATTTAATTTTCCAATAGAAGCTTTAGATATTACGGAGTCTGACTATGAGCATGTTACTAAGTAATAACTGACAATATTCAATAGAACAGCAGTTTAGAGATTACATTCTCAAACATTCAGTATACATAAGCCTTTCACAATATGTCCTTAGTCAGAGTCCAAGCACGATGGAAACCATCCCTAAATCCAGACAAAGGCGGGAAAGGAAAAGACATATATCAACACCATGGCCATTGGATGCTTAGGTTCTAACAAGTTTAACATGACTGACCACTTGATGTATAAAAGTGATGGAATTAATATGAAGAGTAATAAGGAGTTTGAGGGAGGTCACTGAGATGACAAAGGAATTCTTTAGCTATATCTGGGTTTTGATAACACCATATCATTAATATCTTCTGGGAAAATTTGAGATCAATGAGTACTATGATGCCATCACTGAGGTTTTAGGACCCAAGGTCTTTGTTAAAAATATGGTTACATGCAAAGGTCAGTGAACCTTCCTGATTTCCTGATTATTGTTGCAGTTGATGGTGAATATAAAATTAGTATCTAAAAAAGTGGCTGACCAGAACTCTGTGAAAATGCCCTCTCTTTTAGTGTTACTATTTTTTAATGTATTACATTTACCCCTTCCATATGCCTGGTGAAGAAATGAGAAAATAAATACGAGATAACCATATCTTTAGGGTTTCTTGAGACATTTGACAAGAAGAATATTGGAGCTTCCCCAGAAAATTACAAAGACTAAATAATAATATCAATATAAAGGAAGAAAGAAGCATTTTATAGACTACTATTGTTGATGCTGTGGCAGTTTTAAGTTATTTATTCTTAAAAACCAAAACAATTAATAAGTAGGAAAAAGGATCACAATTCTGACACTAATTTGAGATCATTAAAACAAATTTAATATGATTTTTAAAGCACTCACTGAAAATGACATTGATGAAAACAACAAAAAAGGCTTGAGTATTGACTGCATGCCTGCTCAGTAGTTTTTGTGTAATGTGTTGAACATTGTTATCTACCTCACAGGGAAAAAGGTATAACATCACACAATCCTCACACAAGAAACATCATCATGAGTGGTTGCTGCCATCCCCGTAGAGTGAGTGTGCTAAGGAGTCACTGATTTAATAGCCTGAAGACTGAATTACCCTCCTGCATCTGAAGCTGCTCTCTGTGGGTTAGGGTTTGTGGTCTGTGGATAGGGTAAGAAACTGGGGAAGAGGAAGGGAAACCACGTGCAGCTGTCTGTGTTATAAATGCTGTGATGGCCAAACAGGAAACCTTTGTCTCTAAGGACTTGTAATCTGACACCTGTCAAGAACACGAAATTCTTTTTTAAAAAATAAAATGGGGCTAAATTGACCTCTTGTCTTAGAGGTTCCTAAAGGGAAGAAGAGAATAAAAATATGAAACTGTTAGAATCAATAGCTTAAGTCATTTTGCAGTATCTTGCTGAGTACGAAGACCTAGAGATTGTTGCATCACCTTTTACTGATATTAAATGATTCCTTGGAGTTATTAAGTGCTAAAAGCCTTAACAGAGATCATTTCGGTTCTTTTGTAAAATAGAGTTTCCATACACTCTTTAAACCGTATTTATGCTTACATTTGTAATAAGCATGCAAATGTCCAATAAAGACAGCTAACAGCAGAATAGCATTACACATATTTATCAATGAAAACTAGAAAAAGAAACAAGAACATAAACTTCAGATAATATAATGATTTACAGAAAATGCAAAATATTTTAAGTATTGATTAACTTAACAAACTTTTAACAAATGCCTTTAAATGTTAAGCTACACTGGTAATCACTGAGAAATATTACGATGAAAATAAATAAAGGGACTTAGGGTCAGGTAGAGAAAACAAATAGTAATTAAAGTATGATACAAGAAAATGGAAATTTTAACTCTACTAATGGCTACAAAGGAATAGTAACTGGATCTTGGCTATCATATATAAATGTATATGGGGAATGTCAACCTGATCAGGAAGGTCATGGGAAACATCCCCGAGGAATGACGATGGCAGATGAGGTCTTATTTCAAAGTTGTGGTAGATGAGATGTGGAATTGGAGGACAATAAATGAAGACAATATTGCGAGATACAGTTAATATTACCTGTGAAGTTTTTGAGCTTAAGAATATGTCAGCATTAAACCAAGAAAACTTGATTGAGAGTCCAATTTTTTTGTTTTTGCCCACAAAATACTGAAGTTCTACATACTTCAAATTGTTGTAGTTGTTCTACATACTTCAAATAACCATATTTGTACTAATGCTGGAGCTGACAGGATTCATAGGAAAATTGAAGGTAACATTCAGTAAAGACTCAAATGCATGGGACGCTGATCTGGGTTTTGCATGAACTCATGGATTTGTTTAGGCATAGAGTGGAAAGTAAACAGGTATAGGTCTTGATATTTGGAATTTAAAAATAAAAAGACATTAAAATGCAATTAACATAGAAAAAATATATATAAAAATTTCCATTAAATGTTATGTAGAATTATGATTTTAAAAAAGATGACCAGGCGGGGAGTAAAAAATATTTTGTAGTTTAGTTACCTAGTTTAATATTGTGAAAGTAGTTTGAAAATCCTCATAAACTGTACAAATGCAAGAATGAAAATAAAAATATAAACTGACAAGTCTGAAGAAAACTCAAACAGGATCTTTCCTTCCTTTTGTGTTACTTTTATATAATAATGTATCCCCCTACATAGTCAGCTTCCTAAGTCAAAAATATAGCATTATCCTTGATTCTTAATTCTCATTCCATTGATCATAAAATCCTGTCAACCCTACTCTCTTAACAGCTCTAAATTTAATCAAACATCTCCATTAACAATTCCACTCTTTTACTTTAGGTTCTTATTATTCCTTTTGTTTCTGTAGTGCCCCACTTCACTTCATTTGTCCTCCCTCAGATTAATTTTCCATTCTGTGACTAGTGTACACTTCAAAAATGATATTCTAATACTTTAACACCCTTCTTATATATTTCGGTGCTTCCTTATCTCTGGGATACAATTCAGTTTCCTTAGTGAGGCCCTAACTTGAACTTTGCCTACCTCTTCAGCTTTGTAGCCATACTTGGAACACATGGCTCCTATGGTTGCTGGAGGAAGGGATGAGAGAACATGGAGAATGTGTACCTGTCTTTGTCTGTTCAGGACTATAGGAGACAGATCACTTCCCTTCAAATTCAATAGATGAAAATAAATTACATGAACTCTTCTAGATGCAATACTGTGGTCACTAAAACATTTCATTTTGCTACCTCTACAACTACATGACATTTCCAGATATATGAAATGAAATGGTTTGGTGAGGATATGGCATTTTCTCTGGACTGATACCAAAATATTTTAGTTTAAAGTAAGAAATTAATTCCCAGAAACTGAAACACATATGTTTGCATGAAATTAGCATATTTTCTCCCTGTAAGTAAGCAATCTGTAATATAATATGAAACATTTTTTAGAAGATCTTATTATGATTAATTTAATAAGAGAAAGTCATATTAGTAAAATATTTACTGGAGACTAAGACAACTTAGTAACTCCAATGGGGATGATTTTCCGATAAGACCAGAGATGTTAAAGTCTCTTAAATAAAATTCTGTTTCCACTGATGAACACTAAGGTTGATTCCATATCTTGGGTATTGTGAAAAATGATGTAGTGAACATGGGAGTGCAGATACCTTTTTGACATACTGATTTCACTTACTTTGAATACATACACAGTAGCAGGACTACTGGATCATATGCTAGTTCTATTTTTAATTTTTTGAGGAACCTCCATAATTGTAATACTAATTTACATTCCTAGAAACACTGTGTGGGAGTTCCCTTTTCTCTACATCCTCACCAACACTTTTCTTCTTTCATCTTTTTCTTAATAGCCATTCTAACAGGTGTGAAGTGCTATGTCACTGTGGTTTTAATTTGCATCTCCCCGATGATTAGTAATGTTGAGCATTTTTTCATATACCTATTGGTTATTTTTTGAGGAACAGCTATTGTTTCTTTGCCAATTTTTAATTGGGTTATGTGTTTTCTTGCTATTGAGTTGTTTTAGTTCCTTATATATTTGGGATATTAACCCCTTATCAGATGTATGGAAAAGGGAAATGTTGTATAGATACACAATAGGATGCCATTCAGCCTTTAAAAAGAAGGAAATCTTGTGATTTGTGACAACATGGATAAACCTGAAAGACAATATGTTATGTGAAATAAGCCATTTGTCTTTCTGCAAAGACAAATATCACATAATCTTATTTACATGTGGAGTTTAAGAAAGTCAAGCTCTTAGAAGAAGACAGTAGAATGATGATTATCAGGGGCTGGAGGTTGGGGGATGGGGCTGTTCGTGCAATGTTGGTCAAAGGATATAAAACTTCAGTTAGATAAGAGGAATGAGTTCTAGTGTACAGAACAGTGACTACAGTTAATACCAGTGTATTTTATACTTGAAGTGGCCAACAGAGTAGATTTGAAATGTTCTTAAACTTAAAACAATATATATGTTAGCGGGGGAGCCAGCCTCCAAGATTTCAATGTAGGTTCTTTTCTATTTTCCCTAAGTGTTGGCCAGCCTGAGAAATAAAGAGAAAGAGTACAAAAGAAAGAAATTTTACAGCTGGGTCTCCGGGGCGTGACATCACACGTTGGCAGGTTCTGTAATGCCGTTTTTCTTTACCAGATACTGGGGGGAGGCAGCCCCCAATATTTCAGTGTAGGTTCTTTTCTATTTTCCCTAAGTGTCAGCCGGTCTGAGAAATAAAGAGAAAGAGTACGAAGAGAGAAATTTTACAGCTGGGTCTCCGGAGGTGACATCACATGTCGGCAGGTTCCGTGATGCCGCCGAGCCGCAAAACCAGTAAGTTTTCATTAGCAATTTTCAAAAGGGATGGGGTGTGCAAAGGGGGTGTGGGTCACAGAGATCCCATGCTTCAAAGGCAATAAAATATCACAAGGCAAATGGGGGCAGAGCAAGATCACAAGGCCAGGGCGAAATTAGAATTACTAATGAGGTTCCATGTCCTGCTGGGCACACATTGTCACTGATAAACACCTTAACAGGAAACAGGATTCGAGAGCAGACAACCAGTCTGACTAGAATTCGCCAGGCTGGAATTTCCTAACCCTAGCAAGCCTGGGGGCACTGTAGGAGACCAGGGCGTAATTCATCCCTATCTACAATTACATAAGACAGACACTCCCAAAGTGGCCATTTTAGTGACTGCCCCCTAGGAATGCATTCGTTTTCCCAGGGTTATTCCTTGCTGAGAAAAGAATTTAGTGATATTTCTCCTATTCGCTTTCTGAAAGAAGAGAAATATGACCCTGTTCTGCCTGGACCCGCAGGCAGTCAGACTTTATGGTTATCTCCCCTGTTACCTGAAAATTGCTGTTATCCTGTTCTTTTAGGATGCCCAGGTTTCATATTGTTCAAACACACGTTTTACAAACAATTTGTACAGATAACGCAATCATCACAGGGTCCTGAGGTGACATACATCCTCAGCTTATGAAGATGATGGGATTAAGAGATTAAAGACAGGCATGGGAAATTTTAAGAGTATTGATTGGGGAAGTGATAAATGTCCATGAATCTTCACAGTTTATGTTCAGAGATTGCAATAAAGACAGGCATAAGAAATTGTAAAAGTATTAATTTGGGGAACTAACAAATGTCCATGAAATCCTCACAATTTATGTTGTTCTGCTGTGGCTTCAGCCGGTCTCTCCATTCAGGTTCCCTGACTTCCCACAACAATATGTGAGGTAATGCATATGTTAATTAGCATGATTTAGCCACTCCACAATGTATGCATTTTTGAAACATCTCATTTGATATGGTTTGACTCTGTGTCCTCTCCCAAATCTCACATTGAATTGTAATTCCCAGTGTTGGAGGAGGGGTCTGGTGGGAGGTGATTGATTCATGAAGGCATATTTCCCCATTGCCATTGCTGTTCTTGTGATAGAGTTCTTACAAGATCTGGTTATTTAAAAGTGTGTACCACCTCCCCCTTGAACCTGCTCCACCATGGTAAGATGTGCTTGCTTTCCCTTCACCTTCTGCCATGATTGTAAGTTTCCTGAGGCCTCCCAGCCATTCTTCCTGTACAGCCTGTGAAACTATGAGTCAATTAAACCTCTTTTCTTCATAAATTATCCAGTCTTAGGTAGCTCTTTAGAGCACTGTGAGAATGGACTAATGCAACTTTGTACACCATAAAGATACAAATTTTTGTAAATTATAAAAAGAATAAAAAAAAAGAAAACGAGAATCTCTCTTCTCTTGGCAGAACTTCATGGTGTTACAGACTATATTTTCCTTTTTGAATCTCCTTTTCCTTTGCTTCTTTTATAGGCCAACCCTACCCTATCCTCATCTTTGGTGCTGTGATATATTCTTTCTTAAACTCTGCTAATACTTTAAATCATTGTATCAGTCCATTCTTACATGCTATGAAGAAATACCCAAGACTGGGTAATTTATAAAGGAAAAAGATTTAACTGACTCACAGTTCTGCATTGCTGGGAGGTTTTAAGGAACTTACAATCATGATGGAAGGCAAAGGAGAAGCAGGTACCTTCTTCAAAGGGGGGCAGGATGGAGTCAGGGCAAGCAGGGGAAATTCTGGACACTTATAAAACCATTAGATCTCATGATACTCACTCACTGTCATGAGAAGGGCATGGGGGAAACCACCCTTATGATCCAATTACCTCCACCTGGTCCCGCCTTTGACATATAGGAATTAGGGGGATTATAATTCAAGGTGAAATTTGGTTGGGGACACAGAACCAAACCATATCAATTATGTTACAGTAAAATGTTGCTGTTGGTCTACTCTAAGCATCTTTGTGAAGAACTCTTTGTATTCTATGAAAACAAGCAGCAAAAAATAAAAATGAACTCAAGTATTGGTGAAAGTCTTCAGTGCCCCCCCCACCCAACCCTGGCACAAAATGGAAAAGAAAAGAGAGACCAAGTATATTAATGATACTAAGGGACAGATATTGCTCACAAATATTAGGAAAAATGAAAGGGAACAACATGATTTCTGGACATGTTGGAGATAAATATATGGAATCAAAGATTACAAAGATGGTCTTTGTATTCTCAGAAGAGCTAGCAATGATCAATAGAAACCACCATGGGTTCCCCAAAACAAGTCGATTTATTTTCATTTTTAATTTGGCTATGGTTCCTAGATAGATCAAGTAAATATTACAGTGAAAAATCTAGTTTATTATTAATTTTAACAGCCTCTCATATTATCTTTGTGGACAAGATGAAGAATGTATACTGGAGATTGTATATTATATGCAGTTAAAATAGGTATAGTAAATTAAACATTCATGCTAGAAGAATAATGGAGAGAAGTTTCTAGTCCTATTCTAATCAGTGTTTTAATTAATTATTGGAATGGAGATATGCGAAGTGCATTTATCCAATCTACTGTTTGAACAGAACTTCAATGAATCAAATATTTATTAGGTACCTATTATGTCTCTGGCACCATGCAAGGAGAAGAAGCTGATAGATTGATTGCATGCGAAGGCAACCAAGTAATTGTAATTCATTGTCAACTCAGTATGAGCGCATGAGTGGTTGATAAGGCAAAAAAAAAAAAAAAAAAAAAACCATTTGAGCCTACCAACAGAAAACAATTGGGCAGAGATAAGGAGGGGCGGACTGCAGGTTCAGACTCCTTGAAGTTTTATTTGGTTTCTATTACTTCTTAGCTGTATGACTTTGAACAAGTTAACTTTCCTAAGCCTCAGTTGTTCTATCTTTAAAATGGGCTATTATGTTTATTTTTGAGAAATAAATACAACGAACCTTGTAGAATATTAAGCACTCTGTGAAAGAAAGTTCTCACTCAGTAAGTATTTGCAGTTACTTTTAATTATCTTTGCAGGTCAAAAGACAGAACAAGAGCTATGAGACCTGTGTCCCAGTCTTGGCATGTCCAGTTGCTGACTGTGACACTTTTAACTTATCTCTAGGTGATTATGCACAGTTCTGGTATTTCATTTAATTAAGGGTATTGAAAATAAATGAAATCCTTTTAGAGAAGGAAGACAGAGATGACAATTTATCTAAAAATCATCATATAAAGAAGTATACTGAAATGTGAAAATTAATTAATGCCTTGCTTTGTTCCAGAAAGTTTTTTTTAATTGCTGACCAAAATGCATACAGTGTAAGAGGATACATATAGTTAAATTACTGGAGGCAAAGAGCAAATAAAAAGTAAAACAGGGATTAATAAATGAATCACAGTTGTGTTAACAGATGAAGTAGGGAAGATGTAAGACCAGGATAACACATAGCATTAGAAATTGCTTCCTTTGCTCTGACCTTTACCTCCTAATTTTCCAACTCACTTGCCCAACTACTCCCATGCTATAACCCTTTGACCCCATACTTTTGCCCCACAACTTGTAACCCACTGGCCTTGTGTCTTCATTTTCCTGTTCTCTAGCTTAGATCTTGTGGCCTATATTATAATTGCTTACCCCTTTCTCTGTCAGTCATACTCTCAAACTAAACCACAACCCTGGATAAAGCACAGCATTTGTTTTTCTTTATCCTGCAAAGGCAATTTTACAACCACATTGGCAGCCACACTTGAAATCAACATTTTGAGTCTGCTATACTTTATTAGCTTGATATTCTTCCTTAACTATTTCATACAATGTATGTACATACTCATCTATCATCACAATTCTCTCTCCTGCTCTCTACTCAATCTCAGTTTACTCATGCTTCACTTAGGGAATCCGAGATTCCTTATCTTCCTACCACACTATCTGCAAAGCTGCCTGCTTTTGAAATCCCATTGTCCCTTTCTTCTTCATGTGAAGAATGGATTATCCACCTATTAAACATTCTTTCATGTGTGCTCTGGGTTCCATCCCTTTCCATCACCTCAAAGAATTCATGCCTATGGCTATGATTTCATTCCAGTACATCGTAAATCTTTCTTTTCCTATAGTATAGTTCCGTCAATATAACCAGCTTTAGTGCCTCTCATTCTTTAAAAAATCTTTCCCTGATGCGTAACCCTTTTCCAGTATTTTTCTCTTTCTGGGATCCTCTTCAATAGTCTCAGGTCTCCAAAGAGAGACACACACTTCTTTGGTTATAACTCATGTGTCGTCCTCTTAGTCCTGATTGCCTTTTCCACTATTTTTAAAATCTCTAAGCACTTCTGATATTACCAAATTTAATAAACACTTTTTCCTGTTATCTTACTTAGTATCTCAACAGAATTTGCAGATTTGACCACTTTTGAAAGTCTTAATGATGCCTATGTTATACAATTCTCATAACTGATTATTCTCTGTCTCCTTTATTGGCTCTGGTCTTTCCTCAACTCCCATATTTTGACATTGTCCAAGGCTTAATCCTGGATCTTCCTTTGCCTTTCTCTGTATGTCTTCACAAATAAGTGATATTTATATCCATATTTTAAATGGCATTTCTATTGATAACTCACAAATCTGTATCTCCAGCACATATATTACCCATGAACTTCAGCCATATGTACCTAGTTGTCTACCTGGTGTCTCCATTCGAACATTTCACAACAAAGCAAACTGAGTTGATCCAAACTTGAATTCTTCATTTCCATTTGCCATAACACTCTTTAAAATGTCTTCCTATGCCAGACTGTCAGGAAATGACACCACTTCACTCAGGAGTCATTCTTGTTCTGCTATTTGCATTACATTCTAATCTACTCCATTAGTAGTTCCCATCGATTCCACTCTTAAATTAAACCCTTAATTTGCTTGCAATTTCCATGGCTACCATCATAATCTAAGCCACCACATTGTTAACGAAGTCTACTTCAAGAGTCTCTTAGCTATTTCTTTTACTTCCACCTTTGTCCTTTCTAACCATAGTAGAGTGATCTTTAATAAATGTGCATCACATCCTTGCCTAAAATCCTTCAATTGACTCCCACTGCTCTTAGAATAAATTAATTGCTCAGTATGCTTTAACTCCTCCTGGAATCTATTCAATAATTTTTTTTTTTTTTTTTTTTTTTTTTTTTGAGATGGAGTCTCACTCTGCCACCCAGGCTGGAGTGCAGTGGCGTGATCTCGGCTCACTGCAAGCTCCACCTCCCAGGTTCACACCATTCTCCTGCCTCAGCCTCCTGAGTAGCTGTGACTACAGGCGCCCGCCACTACCCCCAGCTAATTTTTTTGTATTTTTAGTAGAGATGGAGTTTCACCGTGTTAGCCAGGATGGTCTCGATTTCCTGACCTCGTGATCCACCCGTCTTGGCTTTCCAAAGTGCTGGGATTACAAGCATGAGCCACCGCGCCCAGCCTGTCTTCAGATTTTCTTTACCATAATCCTTTATCCATTACAACTTTAAATCAGATCCCTCATAGCTTGTTAATTGTCATATTTTTCTACCTTCAATATAAATGTAATCTCCTTGGAAGGGAGTTTTCTAAACTCAGTATCAAAATCAGACCCCAACTTTTCTATCTCCCCTTTTCTCTATTACATAGCAATTTAATTAGTTCCATTCATAGCATTTATCTCAATCTCTAGTTTTTTTTTTAATTTATGATTAAAAACATTTTCAAAAGCTTCTTCATTTTCATGTTAAGGTCTATGAGTCAAGACCATGTATATCTTGCTTACAGCTGTATTCCCAGAACCTAATAATGTGATTAGAGAATACATCTTTATGAATAAATAAATAAATGCATTGACATGCTTTACAAGTGAAGAGGGGATAGACTATGTTGTAGCTATAAGTGGTCATCACATATCAGTTGCTAACAACACAGAGGCTTATTTTTTACTTATATTGTTGCAATTCTTCTCGATATGTTTTTCATTCCAGGGACCTCACTAAAAGAGAAGATCCTATGGGAGAGGGAAGGGAGACATTAAAAACCATGAACTAAACTAGATCCTGAAGCTCTGCTTGCAAGTAACATATTCATTTCCATGCACATTTCATTGGCCAAATTGAGTCAAATGGCTACTCCAGAGTTTGAGATGATGCTGTATAATCATTCTTCAGAGAATGGGGAAATAGAATTAGCATCCCAGTAAGAGGCTGTAAATATTTTAAATAATAATATCATTTATCATATATGGCACTGGCTATCCATTGACAGTGGTTTCCCACAAAACTGAGTTAGGAAGGATTCTGAATTTCGATCTAGATTCAGTGAGAAAGGTGGCTTGTGTTATATGATCATGATGGGGTGAGTAGTAGCACGTTTGCTATACATTTGTAGTATCTGACATATGTGTAATGTTATTGCTAAAAATAATTGAAGGACTGTTCTGTGGATGAGGAACTGAACTGAGATAATATATCAGAATTAAGTTCTTAATGAGAAGAAAATTTAGTGAAGTGTGTCTCATTCAGCTAAGGTAAAAGCATTGTATCACATGTATACTCTGCTCTGTACAAATGAGACATTTTTAATCATTAAGAGTATTAACACAATAGTTCCACGTCAAGATATTAGCAAAGCTGTACATTTCCACTTTGAGTGCTAAGTAATTTTATATTTTCTTGTAAGTATAAGAGTCTATGAGTTCATCATTCAGTATAAAGACCACACTTGCAGTGTGGTCTGGATTCAAGCATTGGCCTTGAGGTAATAGGTTCCAGTTATGCCATCCACAATGTGAGAATATTGGGCTATATAATCTCCAAGGGTCTGTTATGCTTTAAATTTGAGATTTTTCTTTTCTATCAAGTATTAATTGAGTATTTACTCTCTAGAAAGTATTGTGCTAGGTCCTAATAGCACCTAATATATCCTAAAAATATGAATACAGATTCTACCCTCAAGAATCAACTTAGAGACGAAGATAAAAATGTATGTCAGTAATGAGGAAGTATATGCCAAGAAGACCAAAAGTGTAATAGTGAATGAGATGTTCTGATGAGAAAGTACCTAGAGGTGGTGCAAAGAATTGTCTTTGAAAAGTTGGAAGAGTTTTGTTAGACCAGGATGGAAGAAAGGGAAGACAAAAGAACATTTCAGAAATTATATGACTTTATTATTTTTTTCTTCACCAAGTTCCCCAGAGCTAGAAATAACTTTAAATTTTTAGTGCAAGACGGTAGACTAAGACTATGTTTTTACTCAAGCCCAAACTTTACAACCACAAGAGGCAACAAAGCTGTTGGACAAAGATTAAACTCATAATTTTGGAAAACAAAAAGAAAGGCCATTTGGTATTTTTGTTTGTTTGAGACAGAGTGTCGCTCTGTCTCCCAGGCTGGAGTGCAGTGGCGCAATATCCTGGGTTCAAGCTATTCTCGTGCTTCAGCCTTCTGAGTAGCTGGGATTATGGGTGCGCACCACCATGCCTGGCTAATTTTTGTATTTTTAGTAGAGACAGGGTTTTACCATGTTGGCCAGGTTGGTCTCGAACTCTTGACCTCAGGTAATTCACCTACATCGGCCTCCCAAAGTGCTGGGATTACAGGTGTGAGCCACCGCTCCTGGCCTCCATTTGGCATTTTTAACATTTATTTAGAACATAGAAAATAGATGGAATGTGATTGAGATATCTGAGCAGAGAAAAATATCATCCAAACACATGTGAGAAAGGGTTAGGCAAAGGTTAGAGCCATACTTCTCATAAAGAAGTTTAGCAGAAAGACTGACAAAAGATTCTTTCCTCAGCATATAGAGCATGTGTTTGCCACAGGTGTTATTACCCTTAAGAAAGTTATATTTACATATAGAAAAGTCGATAGTATGTCTGTAAAACTGAAAGCAGTGGTTAGAAAGTATTCCCCCAAGAATGATGTCAAAAGAGATTTGCAATTCTGGGTTATTTTAAAAGAAGTAAAAAGATTTTGATAGAAATTTGCTGAAGCTTTTAATAGAAAATATATTTTCAAATATGTATTTTAAAGTCCAAAGGAAACTTACAGGAAAAGCAATATAATATATAAAATTTCAAATTATAAAAATAAGAAAAAATAAAAAGAATAATAACAATAAAGCTGTATTACATCATCTAAGGAGAGACTCTCAAATTAGTAAAATAAATATGTAGAATAAAGCTATCCTTTCTTTACTAGAGCTATGTTTAAAACAAAGACACAAAACCTTTGAAAATAAGAGACTGTCAAACGCAGGTCTCAAGTTAAAGAAATTGACACGTGTGAATTTTAGTATCAGGCAAAATAAGAAATATAGCAAAAAGTCTTCAATGGGAAAATAAACTTATAAGGTTGATAGGTAGAGAAAAAGGAAGAACAAGATCAAAAATCGAAGAGTAAAACTGATTGTTATGAACTCATTTTCCGTTGATGAACATATTCTCAAAGGGAGCTCGAGATGTAAGCCTCATTTAGTTTTAGCTTTCCATTGCTCCTTATGGTGTATAGCATTAGGGTAAGAATACTTCTATTGTTTAAATATACATTTTTGAGAGTAAAAAGTAGATCTCTAAACGCAAACCAGTAACTTCATCTTGTGCTCGTCAGAAGACCCATCAATCTGTTCTAGTGTTGCTCTCTGAGAAAGGTATTTAAGTTACCAAAATGGAACATTCTCAAGGAACGTTTCAACAACATTGACTCTCATTACACAAACTGTAGATTCATAACCTTATATAAGACACTACATTGCTATGTGTGTTTCTGTGCATGCCAAAGCACACATTGTTCTAAAATACCTAGAAACATTAAGGAAAATATCATTAAAAATGTGGTCACAGAGAAAACTGCCTAACTGCCAGTATTATCATGCCACTCTAGCTACATTTTCTGATCATAATGCAAATAAATACATATTAAATTAATGAATTTACAGCAGAAGAAAAAATGGCACCTTGACCTTGAGTTTAAATAATGCCCTTCCTAAAGAATAGTTAAGTAAAGCAAAAAAGCAGACATTAGAGCCTGTTAAAAATGAATTATAGTTTATTACATTTAGAAATCTATGGAATATATTACTTAGAGCAAAATGTATTACTTTAATGCATCTATTAGATAGTATATGTGATACAAATAAATAAAATAAGCCTCAAATTCATGAAGGTAACAATGAGCCAGCAAGTGAAAACTTGAGCCAGCAAGTAAAAAACAAGAACTTCTTGGCAGCGAATGCAGAGGCCTAAGGGTAGCTGGTAATTTTACATGTTCTTGTTATGTTCTAAGCATAGGCAATAAATAAGTAAATCAATAAAAATCCAGTGTATTTGTGACAAAGAAATCAAGGAGGAGGAAAATGATAAGACAGGAGGCTGGGACAGAAGGCTTGGGGCTAGTCATTTGAATGATCTTTTAGGCTAAGACACTGAGTTTGGATTTATTCAAAAAGTATATACTGGAGGACAATGAAGAGTTTTAAATGGTAAAATGCTGTAATTTGATTGACTGCTGTGTGTGAAGATTAAGTAATGTGAAGCAAAAAGAACAGGTAGGAGGCAATTGAATAGTTGAGAAGAGAGCTGATGGAAGCTTGGGGTAATTTGCTAATGGTGGAACAGAAGTGGATAGACCCATGGAGCACTTTGAAGGCAGAGTCAATAGTAATTTGTGGTGGACTAAATGAGGGGTAAGGGGTGAGTAAGGAGTAGGGGGAGAAATCAAGTTTGACTACGATGGGGAAGGTTTTTGAAAGGACAGACTTTTGGTCTGCATGTATTCATGACACCTAATAGATGTAGATGTTGTGATATCACACAGACTTTGAAAATATGAATCTGGAGTATAGTGAAGAGATATGAATGGGAAATATATAAAGTTATAGTAGATATCCAATAAAAATTATCAGTCTACCAATAGATTTGTGGATACCTTTCTTCGTGATGATCAAAGATCAGGGAAAGTACCTTATAACTAATAGAAAAATGGCTCGAGGCCGGGCGCGGTGGCTCACGCTTGTAATCCCAGCACTTTGGGAGGCCGAGGCGGGCGGATCACGAGGTCAGGAGATCCAGACCACGGTGAAACCCCATCTCTACTAAAAATACAAAAAAAAAATTAGCCGGCGTGGTGGCAGGCGCCTGTAGTCCCAGCTACTCGGAGAGGCTGAGGCAGGGGAATGGCGTGAACCTGGGAGGCAGAGCTTGCAGTGAGCTGAGATCGCGCCACTGCACTCCAGTCTGGGCGACAGAGCGAGACTCCGTCTCAAAAAAAAAAAAAAAAAAAAAAACAGAAAAATGGCTTGAAGGGCATAGCTGCTATTTGGTCTGTTGTATAGCTGGTCTCTCAATGGTTTTGACATTCAGAACTCCTCCACTCTGCAGTTCTGTCTGAAAGAATGACACTTACCAGGAGCCATGGCCACATAGCAAATGAAGTGCAGCTTTATTAATAGCCAAATCCTGAACAATTTCTGAGATAGAGCTGTCATAAAGCTGAAATGGAGAACACTGTTTAAGTCACAAGAACCAAATCAAATTTTTCGTTTCAATTCCCTTTCCTTGAATCTAAAATGGGTGGGACTGTGTCCTATCCTTGTCCAACACAGTTTCTTTTAGTTCAGCCATCGTGGAAAGCAGTGTGGTGATTTTTCAAAGAATTTAAAACCGAATTACCATTCAACCTAGCAATCTCATTACTGGGTATATACCCAAAGGAATATAAATCATGCCACCATAAAGATACATGCACGAGTATATTCATCTCAGCACTATTCACAAGAGCAAAGACATGGAATCAATCTAAATGCCCATCAACAGTAGACTGGACAAAGAAAATGTGGTATATATACACCATGGAGTACTGTGCAACCAAAAAAAAGGACAAGATCATATTCTTTGCAGCAACATGGATGGATTTGGAGGCCATTATCCTAGGCAAACTAATGCAGAAACAGAAAACCAAGTACCACATGTTCTCACTTATAGGTGTGAGCTAAACACTGAGAACATATGGACACAAAGAAGGGAGCAACAGACACTGGGGCCTACTTGAGGGTGGAGGGTGGGAAATGGGAGAGGATCAAAAAACTTCCTATTCGATGCTATGCTTATTACTTGGGTGATGAAATAATATGTTCACTAAACCTACTGACATGCAATTTACCTTTATAACAAATCTGTACACATACCTCTGAACCTAAAATAAAAGTTAAAAGAAAGAAGAAAGTAAGAGAAGAAGATGGTCAGAACAGAACAGAACAGCTAACTGGACAGAAAACGTACTGAGGTGCTTATATTTTGAAAATTGAATATGGTGCATGATTTCTAAGGCATTAGTAGTAAAATTTGCCCTCAAATAATTTCTCAGGCATTGTCCATGCAGATCTGTAACTTGTTTTGCCTTGGGGAGGAATCAACAGAAAGTATGAACAGAGGCCTCTTAACGAGGGGAGAAGGGTTTCTCTCTCACAGATACAAAGGTGTTTTTGTGGTTCCATAATAAAAGAGCATCAGGAGAATCAAAGAAATTAAAACACAACCAATTTCAAATAAAATGCTAGAAAATACTTTTTAAAGCAATGTATAATTAACCTGTCAAATTCTTTACCTTACACACTATTCAGGCAAACAACTTAAAAATATTCTACTGACAATGGAGTGTAAACTACCCTGTTGAGAAAGACTATTTGCAACAGTGCTTTTAATATTCTACTTGTATTATCTATTTTTTGTTGTGACAAATCTTCAATATATGAGAAATATGAATAGCATTTGTATTTACATTAGCACAGATAAAATTACAAGGATTATCAATCCCTATTCTTTATGACATATATTTGTTATTATCTTTTAAGAAGATAAAACTATCCTTCCTGAAAAAAGTGATGCAGATAATTCTGTAGAACACCAGTTTGTGGTGGGAAGGAGTGCGATAGGTGAGCAATAGAAAATATTTTTCTGACCAAAAAGAGATTCTCTTTATGTTTGTGATTCTCATTTTCAAGAATCTTAGTAGATATTTCAAAATGAAATCCAAACTACAAATAGATATCTTTTTCAGGCAAAAAGGCAAGTATTGAACAGACTCTTATATACACAAACACACTCACACAAATAATTCCTTTAATACAACACACGTCTCTTTGTGATCTATTGGATTTTGGTCTCCTTTCATCTTTCCTTATATATCTAATGTTCTAGACAAAGTATATCACTCGCAGACCTTCCTGATCTAGCCACTCTGCACTCAGTATGTCTTGAATATGACCCTAAGAATATTTTTAGAGACTTACAATACTATCTTGGTTCTCCCCACAAAAACTTACTCCATGATACTTGGCTACATCATTGTCATTCACAAAGATTCAGATGCTCAGATGTCATCTCCTGGGGAAGTCTCTCTTGATCTCTCCAGTCTGGGTTAAGATTTCCCTGGTATGCTTCCATTGCACACTGTACTTCCCTCAGTTATCCTAAGCATCACACTGTAGAAGAACAGGTAGGAGGCAATTGAAGTAGTTGAGAAGAGAGCTAGTAGAAGGTTGGAGTAATTTGCTAATGGTGGGATAGAAGTGGATAGACTCATAATGCATTTTGAAGGCAGAGTAAATAGTAATTTGTGGTGAACTAGATGAGGGGTAAGGATACTTGCTTCAGTTATCCTAAGCATCACACTATAGAGCTATCTTCAGTTCAACTGTCTGTCTCCTCTACTCATCTACTTTTGGTAGAGACCATATGTTCTAGTTCCTGACATTTCTAGAAACCAGCACAATGTTTATCATGTGGTAGGCATTCATGAAACATTACTTAATGAGTAAGTGAATGAATAAATCATATTTTTCATTTTGTAAGTTATCTCCCAAAATCATTTACCCCCAACCTGTTCATCTTAGAAGAATGGTATGTAGAAATCTGGTTATAATTAGAAAATTAGAGAGAGGGACTTAATAAATAATATTTACATTTGTGTTTAATAAAATGTATATAAATGATTTAATATTTTGATAGATATGGTTATATTTTGTTAATATTAGGTTGGTGCAAAAGTAATTGGTCTTGGTTATTACTTTCAATGGCAAAAAACACAATTACTTTTGCACCAATCTAATATTATTTAGATAGACGGTAAGTAGAAAGAAACCTTAAGAGTTTATTGTCTACTTAAATGAGAGTTTTCTTTGTTCATATTATTTAGTTTTCAAATCATACAAAGAAAAACTCAAAACACGTATTGAAAAATGTCCAGTATTGTTACCTAGATAAAATAGTCTTTTCATAGAATAGACTATGAAAAGTGAAACAGAATTACATTTATCGTTTTATGATGATTACCAATCAACTTAGGAAGCAATTCTTTTTGCTTTTGGTTTTATAGTCCTATTGGTTTATTTTTCCTCTCTGGTCTTGTAGAACAAGACACACAATTATTACTCTAATTGCTTCTCAATTTCTCTTTCCACACATACACACACAGAAAAATAATTTCAGTAAAAATTATATATTCTATACATTTGCTTGTCTCCTTTTCTCCATATTTTCTCCATGTACAACAATTTGCATATTCCTTACATGAGTATAATGATCTTGCCCCACATAGCTATGAAAACATCTGTTGCTATTACCATTTATGCCATTGACTGGCCAGCTTACCCAAGGCTAGTCATTGAGTATTCTGAATCTCAATGTTCTCATCTGTAAAACAGAAATGATAATAACCAAACTCATCATTGCAAGAAACCATATGAGGACCTAATTATAAAAATTGTACTACTGCTACATTTTGATAGCAACATGAAACAGACAAATTCCTAGTCAGACAGGGACAAGTCCCTGGTGAAACCTGACCTTCAAGCCAAAGACAGTTTAAAACCTGAAAAGTGAGCTGCCAGCTCTGGATAGAGTCCAGGATGAGAGAGAGTGAGAAACTCTATCCCTGTCTTACCTTTCCTCTCTATTGTATTGGTTCCTTCTGGATGATGCCTTTTAACCAATGGAATGGTGTTTTTCCAAAGCCCACTCATGGATTTATCAGTACACACTCCCCTATTCTAAGCCCATAGTCACCCCAGACTCAGCCTCACAGATGGCTACCTGCTTCAGGTCCCCTCTCATGTTGAGAGCTTTTCTGTCACTCAATAAAATTCTTGTCTGCCTTGCTCACTCTCCCGTGTCCACATATTTCATTCCTCCTGGTTGCGGGACAAGAACCCAGAACCTGTTGAACAGTGGGTGCAAAAAGAGCTGTAAGACACACGCCAGGTTGCCACACTATGGGAATGAGGAGCTGCAACATCTCTTGGGGGCTCAAATCTCAGGACTCCCTGAGTAAGAGCTGTAACACCCCTTGGGTCTCTGTGATTGCTGGCATCTCCTATTTTTTGAGTGCTATCTCATTCTCTCATCTAGACATTGACACCCAAGGCAGAAGCCGCTCATGGCACATCTGGTCCAGCCACGGGCTGAGCACAGAGCCATGGCTGGTGAGGGATCTGGGCTGGGTTACAAGCTCAGCACAGCCTGCTAGGCTGAGCAGGTGGAGTGAGTCCAGTGGGCCCTGAGTGAGGCCCAGACAAAGGCAGTGGTGGCCGCAGAGATTTCTGGCTGGCAAAGTGGCACCGAAGGAATCCTTTAACAATTTCACAAATTTACTACTCTTAACAACATTAAAACACTAATGTGTACCACCTGTTGATGTCTCTTTAACAACTGTGCAATTTATTAGCTATTAATAGAAAAGACAGAGAGTATTAGCAAAAGTCAGCTTCTTTCTTGTCACTGGGTACTCTGAGGCAAAGATGAGCTGGCAGGAGTATATGTCTATATCTAATTCTCTCCTTTTATATATTTACTTCCTACTTAAGTATGAGCGAAAATTTATTGCTTTTTCTCAGCACATCTGCATCAAGTTCAGGACACAGAATCTGAGGATACTGACCTATTCTCCTTTTTTTAACTTGAAGTAAAAAGGGCTCCAGAAAAAGGGGATCTGAATTTCCAAATGATTATGATTATTCTATAGTCTCTTTTATTTCTTGCTTATAGAAGTACACATGCCAAAAGTAATTAAAATAGTTTTTTACTTTGGTAAATGAAAAGATACCAAGCCTAGGAAAAAATGTTAGCTGAGTTAAAGCTTTCATTTCATTCCTCATCTGATTACCGGGTAATTCGAGAAGATTCTTTGTAGGTACGTGGGGAGAGCAAAATCACCTAGTGGCCATTGAACAGGCCCTAGAGACAAAAATTCCTTATCTGAGGCACTTAGAAGGGAGCAAAGACCACCTGGTGACTATCAAACAGGCCATCCAAAGTCAAAACTCCTTATCTGGGGAAATTAGAAGTAATTAGACTTCCCTACTATCTAAAGCAGGCATCTGGTTCCAGATTTCTTTCCCTGCCCCTGCAAAATTTATAAGTAACTAGAATTTCTATACATCTCCCAAATGCCATGCCAAAACTCACTGTTCAACCCTTGCTGACATTAAGGCACCAAAATGTCTACAAATGTAATCATTTATCATGACCTACATGGCTAATATGGTCCAAATTTCCCTTAAGCTCCTGCCTTAAGGTCCATAAATGCTCCTAATGAAAAATCCACCATGGCACGCTCAGCCCTCTTGCTGAGGTGCCATGCTGCACTCTTCTGCAGCGTTTTCTTTCCAATAAACTTTCCTTTTTCAAACCTATGTTGTTGTCAGTAAATTCTTTTTACCAACCTACCAGTTGACCACCTCCTGATGAGAGGGCTCTGACACCTCACCTGGCAGTATGCATTAGGAAAAAGTTTGGAAATTATGTGAATAGATGTTTTAACAAAGATGAATTGTTTAACAGCATACTTACTCAGAGAGTTATAATAATTCTCCCATCTACTTTTTAATGTGTAGACATAATCCTGGGCAGGTCCTCATGAAACAACGCAGTCCTAAATTGTTCTGGGGTTCTTTGTTTTACTTTTTTTCTGTGTCTTTCTGTCTGGTAAAAATCAAACTGAAATTGAAAATATTTGTGGCAGCAACATAAAAATCTAGTGTTAAATGTCGATAGGACTTACAAAAGGAAATGCTCACTTCTACCATGTGAAACTGGGGTGGGTATCACATAGTCCTAAATCCACTTGAGTTCATGAGGCTCAAGTGGAAAGCTTCTGGCTCTGAGCTTTCTGAATCTCCAGATTCTTGGGAGAATGTTTAAAAGTGATTCTGAAGTGACTATGCACTCTCAGAAATCCATAACTGCAGCTTGGATACTCATCCTCTCTAAATAAGCATTGTTTGGTCAGGCCTAAGATTCTGGCTTTTTTTTTTTTAAATATATATATATATATATGCCTCATGTTAACCAATGTGTTATTTAGGCTTAAGCTATGTTCTCATTACACAAATGCAGAATACTTGAGTGAAATTAGTTCTGTTCACTATTCTGTATCAATGGCATCAGGAAATTTTCTAATGAGTAGTTTTCCAGTCACACAAATAGTAGCACACAGATCAATAAGCATCATGGAATTCGAATATTGAATTCACCCTTTGAAGTGGCCTTAGAAAGTTAGCTCATTGATGTGGGAAAGCTTTAATTGCAGTTGCCATTAAATGAACACAAAATCCAAATGTCAAAAGCTCTTTTGCAATTGGGAGAGCAATGAAGTTAAAATATCCATGATCATCAAAGTGCTGAGTTCAGGAAATTCCAGGAAATCACAGGAGTCCTTTGAAAAGCCAAGAGCAGTTGGGTCAACATTAGCATACATTGGGTGAATAAAGGGCTGCTTTTATTCACTGTTATGTTCCTTTTTTTTTAAATGTAAAGATATATTTCAATTAAAGTGCCAAGATGATAATGCCTAAGAACATTTGAATGGCTTCTCTAATATGCAAGATTAAAATCAGTTAACAGAGCTAAGTAGGCAGTTTAAGAGTCTAGATTTGAGGCTAGGATGTCAGGGGTGAGGCTATCAAATACATACATAAATCATGAACTTCTGTGTCTGCAGGTTTCATAGCACTGTAGAGCTTAAATCTGTGATTAAAAATGAGCAAAGGAATAATGGCATAATTTAAATTGCTGAGGAGTATAATTTTGCATTCAGGTGGTTAGACTGGAGTTGTGAAAATCGCGGAGGGGGAAAAATTGGGTGATAAAATTTCAACCTGAACTTTTAAAATTGACTGTCACTCTTAAGATATGTAAATTGCTTTTTATTGTAATCACTTTTCACATGGTAGAAATGCAATAAATATTAGTAAAATTATTTATAATTATGATAATAATCACAACTAACACTGCTAATATTTATTGGATGTTATGATGTCTGAGGCTTTGTTATGAATGCTTCTTATACTCTAATTTAATCCTTATAGAACTATACAAGGCATATTTATTACTGTCCACATTTTAGAAATGAAGAAATTTAGTGAATTAAATGTACAAAGCTATAAAGTGATAGAGCTCTGTATAATCCTATGGCTCTTCCTCTTAGACATCATTCTCTAAGACCTTCCTCTGAAAGTTCGTTTTATTTATCTATTTATTTTATATTCACTACTCTAAGCTCCCCATTTCACAAATGGAAAACTGAGCACTTTTTGCTTTCTATTAACAGCTTAAACTCCAACAATATTAACTTCACTTATTCCTTATAGTTGCTGGCTACAACTGGGTAGCTTTTGAATTTTGCCACATTAATTAGTATAATTTCTCCTGTTTGGTGACGATTTAGTCATAAAGTTCTTCTAGAAATGTTAAGGACAACTTCATCTTCTCTTCTATGTATCTGGTAAATTCAAGGAGGAAACTCAAGCCTCTCCTTATATACTGTTTCCTTCATGTATGGCAAGAAGGAGAAACAAAGATGGACATTTATCCTGAATAATGAAGCAGCGTAAGTACCTGCTATATATGTGTAATAAACAAAACAGAAACAAAATAGATTCAAGTAAGAGTTAATGGAACTGCAGGCAACACAAGAGAAAATGTTGCTAATTTCCCTAGTGATTAGGAAGTTGCTATGTCAAAAGTCTGATGCCACCATATATAGGTTCGGGTAGTAGGCCGTGATTAATGCAAGAGTCTCTAGGCTGAGGCTTACTGTATTTGCAATACAACATCAAAGCCTGGACATATTACCAGTACTTAAAATAAAGCAGCAATGCTTGGGAGAGTATTTACCTTCTGATGTGGCTACAGTTTAGACTCAACACTAATTGCTAATATTTGTCATTTCACAGTTTATTGATTGGCTGGTCTTTGTTGCTTATTAAGATATGAGTTGTCAAGTACTTGCCAATACCCTCAGTTGCTGAAAGTTAAAAAGATATTCCCTCAGAAAATTGCAGAAAATGCAGCTCACAATTATAAATCTGGGTCTCATTATCTGAAAAGTTGGTCTGCGATTTCCAGTGACTTTACTCTCCTACACTGTGCTATTTTTCTTAGGGCTTTTGTTTGCAGTGTATCACAATTGTACGTGAATTAAATGACGGACTTAAACTTTCTCTTATTTTCCACTGCTGACATTTCTTCATAATTCAGTCCGGCTATTTCCAGTGGCACTAATTCATGTGCTGTTTTCTTCAGCAAGTATTTAAGATTTCTCTCTCTCTCTCTCTCTCTATATATATATATGGCATTGTGTGTCATGTGCTCTATTTCTTTGGCTTTTTTTTTTTAAATTGGACTTGGTTAGTCCTACATTCTACAGACAATTTTGTCAGCATCACTCATTTCTTTAGCTATGTCATCAAATTAAAAAGCTACTAGTTTACTGTTTATCAGAAATCCTTCTTTTCCCAATGTATTATGAATTAATAATCATGTAGTGATAAGACTGTTAATATCATTAAAAATTCTTGCCTCTTCACTACTATCTAAAAGATTAATTCCATGATGCAAACCACACTTAAGAGTTAAGTAGTATTCTTTTCATAAAAGACCACCAGGTTTAATCCTGGTGTATCTTGTATTTCTGTTTTCTTCAGTAAATACAAGAAGTTTGAGTGTTCTAGGTCATTTAATATCACCATATTCCTATCTCCATTCTTTTTCTGCTTGTTCTGTAATTTGACTCATGATCTGATCACTCCCCATCTCAACTCATCAAACCCGTTGACCACATCCTCTGGAACTCAGATTGTATTTGTTTGCCAGGACCACCATCACAAAGTGCCACAAACTGCATGGCTTAAACATCAATCTTTTTTCCCTCAATTCTGGAGGCTAGAAATCTGAGATCAAGGTGTTTCCAAACTGATTTCTTCTGAGGCCTTTTTCCTTAGCTTATAGATGGCCATCTTCTTCCTGTCTCTTCACATGGTCTTCTCTCTATAACTGTATCGAAATTTCCTCTTCTAATAAAGGTGCTAATCATACTGAATTGGGGCCCAAATTAATGACTTCGTTTTAACTTTATTACCTCTTTAAAAATCTTATCTTCAAATACAATCACATTCTGAGGTCCTGGGGGTTAGGACTTCAACATAGGTATTGTTGGAAGACAAATCCCAGCCTTTGAAATCTATATACATAATTTATTCTGTAAACATTCCATTAATCTTTTTTTTTTTTTTTTTTTTTTTTTTTTGTATTTCAAATCATTCTCCTAAAGTCACTGCTTTTCCACAGGTATTTTTGTTTATGGTTTTTATAATGGCAGTTATGGTACATGGCTATTAACATATACTTCAGATATGCAAAGCCTAGGGGTAGAGTAGTTATCTTCTTTTGCATGGTTATAACTTAGACCTTATCGTGATCAAAACTTTAATACCTTCCATATTGCAATTTTGCATAGTTCATCTTTGATGGCCCCACATTCCAACCATCTCCCACCAATTGTGATCACTGACTGACCCTATTATTTCCCCACTGTCTATATGCCTTATCTATTCCTTTTCTTTTAAATTCAGTTTAGCCTCCCTTTCCTTCTGCGGCATTAATCTGGTAAACTCCAATCCTGTTAAGCCCAGCTGTCTCCTGACTATTCACCAGCATTCAAGAAGATTAGTAAGGCTGGAGGCATATTACACTGTGGTAATGGCACTATTTTAAATTAATCATTCTAATTTGAGGTGGTCCTTGAAACACCAAGTATTTTTACTCTGTTCACTAGGTCAATTCCTTTTCCACTCTCTGAGTTGACGTTTTCACACCTTCTCTTCTTTCTTCGAACCTCTTACAATCTCTGTCTCTATTCTCATTTTCACTGGATGATCTCACTTTTTTTTTAATTGAGGAAAATAGAAGCTACCAGAACAAAAACTGTGGTGAGCTGAATAATGTGCCCCTCCCTCTTCCAAAGATGTTCATGTCTTAATTTCCAGAACCTGTGAATGTAACATGGCAAAAAAGACATTGCAGTTGTAATCAAGAATCTTGAGATGGGAAAATTATCCTGGACTATTCATGTGGATGTGGGGCCATTGTACTCACAGGATACTTAACAGAGGGATACAAGAGGAGGCAGAGTCAGACAGTAGGAGATGTGACAATGGAAGAAGAGCTTGGAGTGAAGCAAAAGATTGGTGTGTGTGAGGAAGAATCTGTGAGCCACAGAATGCAAGTGACCTTTAGAATATGGAAGCAAGGAAACAGATTCTCCCTTGAAGCCTAGGAAAAGAAAGCAGCCCTACCAAAACCTTAATTTGGGATATCTGATATCCAGAACTAAAAGAAATAAATTTGTGTTGTTTTAAATCACTAAGTTTTTGGTAATTTCTTAGCAGCAGTAATAGGCAACTAAAATACAATTTTACTTTATCTTCTGATTTTGAAGTATATTAATATCAAACATCGACCTCCAAATCCTTCTTCTCTCCTCTTATTTTAAAATGTTAAATAGAAAAAAAATTGTGTACATTTTTAAATGGAATATTGTCTCACTTATTCAACTATGAACTTACATATGATAAGGTATATTTAGTATAGCCATATCTGAACATTTGATATTGAAATGTATATTAAAGAATAATATAAATTAAATTATTTTATTTCTTCTTCATACTTATTAAAGTAGTATAAATTTGACAACTATGGGTATAAAAGGATATTTAGCATGTAAATTTTATATTAGGGTAATACAATGGCTCTTAAAATATGTTATGATATAATGCAATGGACATGAGTGGGTTGAAATCATAAAGGTGATCTCACATGCTTTTGGTTTGCAAAACATTCTATATCTTATCAATTATTTTTATTCTTTCTGTCTGCCCTAACCTAGAATCATACCTTTGACCACCAACTTAATGTAAACCAAAAATAAAATTCTAATCCCTGCAACCATCTGAACGGGCCCCTTTTCTTGACCAAAGGCATTACAAAACTAACCTGAAAAACTAGTTCAGGCCATGATGGGAAGGGGGAGCTAGACAGCCCTCATTATACCCTTCTCACTTTTGTAATTATGGATAGAACAGACTCTTCAAGTCTGATAAGAAATATTAATGTTTACAATCTATTCTAAAGCCTGCTACAAGAAGGCTTCATGTACAATGATAAAAGCTTGGTCTCTACAACCCCTTACTGTAACCCAGATATTCCCTTTTATTGATTCCAGGTCTTTAGATAACAACTATTTCAACCATTGCCAATCAGAAAATCTATGACCTAGGAGCCTTCCTGCACTCTCCCCAACACCCCACCCTCCCCCTCCCCAACTCCTGATCCTCCAAGATATATCTTACATATATTGATTTATGTCTTATGCTCCTAAAATGTATAAAACCAAGTTGTAGCCATACCACCTTGAGCACAAGTTCTCAAGATCTCCTGAAGGCTGTAGGGCTGTGTCATGAGCCATTCATCACTCATATTTGGTTCAGAATAAATCTCTTCAAATATTTTACAGAGTTTGACTCTTTTCATCAACATTAATATTTCCATTTCTAATAGACATCACAAATATAGAACCAAAGCATTCTCCTAACCTACCTTTTCTCCAACTTTTCATCTACAAAATTATTCCAATATTAACCCAGTTTGTCAAGCAAAACACCTACACTCTTTGATTCCACACTCTAAGTGTCCATGTCCATCACTCAGCAAGTTTTTCTGTTCTACCTACTCTTTTCCACATCTCAATATTTCCCAGTCTATTCTCCTAGTTCCTTTAAAATATCTTAGCTTTTGAGGCAGTAATAACTTTCCTTTTTCTTTATCCTCTATTTGGCATCTATGAGCCTGAGGGCTTGAGGTCTGGGTGCATAGGATAATCCCCACTGCCTTTCTTTGAATACAGAACTGAACAAGCAAGAAAATTCAAGGGAACCTTCTGTAATGCAACTAAAATCAGAGAATAAAGAAGAATCTTTTTGTATTAGAAAATATTAAAAACATGCTAGGAGGTTTACCCCCTTCTTGTATAAATTGCCCAATTAAACTCGGAAGTTTCTGGCCGGGCACGGTGGCTCACGCTTGTAATCCCAGCACTTTGGGAGGCCGAGGCGGGCGGATCACGAGGTCAGGATATCAAGACCACGGTGAAACCCCGTCTCTACTAAAAATACAAAAAATTAGCCGGGCGTGGTGGCGGGTGCCTGTAGTCCCAGCTACTCGGAGAGGCTGAGGCAGGAAAATGGCGTGAACCCGGGAGGCGGAGCTTGCAGTGAGCCGAGATTGCGCCACTGCACTCCAGCCTGGGCGACAGAGCGAGATTCTGTCTCAAAAAATAAATAAATAAATAAACAAACTCTGAAGTTTCTAATCAGAATTTCTTTCTTCCTTCCCTCCCTTGCTTCCTCCTTCTTTCTCTCTCTTTCCCTTCCATTTTTCCTTCCTTCCTTTCATCCTTTCTTTCTTTCCCTTCCTAGTATTTAAAATCTTCCTCCAGCTTCATCCAGGAAAAACATAAAACAAAACAAAACAAAGAAAAGATGGAAATTGGAATAATTGATCACCTCGGCTTAAATAGAGAAGACAGTACAGAGATTAGGAGTGGGAGGTGGGCATTCCTTCATTCAAATATGTATTGAGCTCCTATTATATGCTAGATATTACTTTGTTGCTAGAGTAAGGAATCATGTAATGTTTATGCCTTAAGAAGTTAACAAACATGAAAACAATTCATAAAATGATTATTTCTTCAAGAAATTAGAATATCTGGCAAGGAGGACGGATACTCTTCCAGATAAAGTTGGTAGGATGTTTTTATGAGAAAGTGACTTTGAACAAAGACCTAAATGATGAGGGGCTATCTCATCAGAGAGAAGTATAACCCTCAGAGGGAAGATACTGAGGGACAGAAGGACAAAACTAAATGTGTTTTAGGAAACACATGAAAGTCACTGGAAAGAGTACATTGAAGAGGACAGTGGTCGGAAAGAGGCCAGAACACAGAACACAGTGTTTTGGGGTTTTGCAAAGAGTTTGGATTTGATTCTAAGAGGGATGGGAATTTATTAGATGATTTTAAGAGGGCCATAACTGGATTTACATCTAAAAAAATCATCCGACCTCTATGTAGAGAATAATGATAAGGAAACACTCATGACCACAGAAAAGTGACACTCCAGTGAGAGAAGAGGGTGGTTTTGTTCTAAAGTGGTAATGGTTAAGCGGAAGAATGAGAAACCTTTATGGACTGACAAGATAGTAGGGGAAGAGGAAATGAGAAAGCGCATGAATCTGGAAAGGTAGATGTGCTCCCTGAGATCTCAGATATGAGTTGCTTTGTGGGCACCCATAGAAGCACAAGGTCTCACTTGCAGTTTGAGAATCTGGAGCAGCGGCAGATGGCAGAGTGATACGGTATAGTAGGCTCTCCTGAGTCTGTATTCAGAGTGAATTTCATAAGAACTGTAATAGTTTGAGACTAAAATAAATAACTTTCTTTATACCTTTTTCTGGGCTCCATGTTTTGGTAATGGACTATGCAGTCTGATGTTAAAGATCAGTGGGTTACTTTAGAGTATATTTGTGATTTTGAAGTACTCAGCAATGGTGTGGGGTGTTCTAGCCACTGTAACCGTAATATATTAGTCATGACATACATAGTATGTGTTTCTTTATGAGACTTGTCAGGCCTCAAGAAGCTTCACTGAAATAAGTGAGCTCACCAAGTTCTAGTCCATCTTGGATGAAAGTAAAGTGATTCTTAGCTTAGTTCCCTAACCCTAACATGCCATTTGGATTAACACATGCCATCAAATAGGGTCAGATGACACAGCAAGTCAGTCTCCAATTAGGCCCAAGTAGGCCCAGTTGTCAGGCACCTGATGGGAAAAAGTTGCTCTGGAATTAAATTTGCACAGTATTGACTTACTTGATTTTCCAGTGTTACAGAAATGGAGGAAAAGATGGCAGGAAGGGAATCAAAAGCTCTTTCTCCATCAGTGGGATATAAGCATAAAGAATGAAAACAGAATGAAGATAGCTGTAGGAGCCCAAGCATTTAAGGCATGTTTCAGTAGAACTACTCTGTCAAAAGTCAATCATTTAAGGACAAAATAAAAGAAATGTTGGCCAGGCATTGTGGCTCATGCCTGTAATCCCAGCACTCCAAGCAAGGTGGGTGGATCTCTTGGGTCCAGGAGTTCAAGACCAACACGGGCAATATAGTGAAACCATGTATCTACAAAAAAATACAAAAAAAGTTAGTCAGGGTTGATGGCACACACCTGCAATCCCAGCTACTAGGGAGGCTGAGGTGGGAGGATCTGATCTCTTGAGCCCAGGATGTCAAGGCTGCAGTGAGGCATGAGTATTTCACTATATAAAAAGATAGACTTCATTTGTTATAAGTTAAAATTTTGTATTTTATTATTTGTTTTTTCAGTTTGAAAGCACTTGTACTATCTCCAGAAATCTCATCATCTTTCAGGGAAGTTGATGGGAAAGTAGTCAGGAATAAACGCTGTTGGGAGATGTGGTGTGGTTGATAGCAGCATTTTTGGAAAGAATTTGTAAGAACATGAGGTATGATTCCTTAAGGTCTTAGACAATGTAAGACCATGTAGAGAAAACAGTGCTGAGACCCCTTGCTAACTGTTGATTATGATGTAATTCTACATATAAAGGCCTCCAGAGTAATTTGTCATGCAGGATTTGAGTAGGGGTTTCACTGAAGAGCCATTCTGAATTTTTCTGAAATAACTAGAAAATGCTTCTAAATCTAATTTGCTAACCCCAACAAACACTGATACCAGATTGGAGGAACTAGAGAGAAGAATGATATCAGGGGTGATGGCAGGGAAAAAGACCCTCAGAATTTGCAATAGTCCCAAAAAGTTTGACATCAAACTTTGGTATCTTGCTTATTAAACTAGTACTAAAATGGGCTATCCTAGACATTCTGAAGAACGCTCTGTGGAGAGAACACCATTTTATGTGGACCAAGATGACTACCTTACTTCCTTATCAATATCAGATTGGATGTACTACTAGGTGGCAAATCTTGGTGAAAATAATCAGTATTGTTTCTCAGGAATGAACAAAGGGAATGCACATGCTACTGGCCTCATTCTCAGTCAATGGACACCTTTCTAGTGAAGCATTGTCACCTGGAAAGGCTCACAGGATGACAAACTGGGGTTACCCCAAGGAATGCCAGCAGTCCTGGCTTATGCAACCAAAGCATAGGGTGTTCCTTTTTACTGGTGGTAGATTAGCCAAGAGCCTACTGCATCAACTTGGAGGTGCAAAGATGGTGGATGGGAGAAGTAAGCCCTTCAGGGAAGTGTATGAACCTTCTGAGGTGTGGAAGAGGAGCTCTGCCTCAGAAAGAGCAGATCTTATACACATTAATGGGATAATGTATAAAACAGTGATTCTCACCCTGGAACAATTTTGCTCTCCCCCATCTTCACTCAAAGAGGACATTTGGAAATGCCTGGAGACGTTTTATTGTCACAACTTGAATGTGGATGCTACCGGCATCTGATAGGTAGAGGCCAAGAATGCTATTAGGTATGTTACAATGCTCAGAGCAGCCACCAGCATGTCCAATAGTGCTGAGGCTGGGAAACTGGTTATAAGTATTACAATGCCTATACATTGGCTATGAAAGTAGCCCAAGATATATCCCCCACATAGTTTCCCCATGAAGAAAGAAATAAGGATGGGACCATGGGAAGGAACACATTCGAGAGCTCCTTGTGATACCTTTCATTTGCTCCAAATGAAAAGATTATTTCCATCCACCAATGGAGGCAGCAGAAAGCACTACCTCATAATAATGCATATTTAGAGGTAATCAAGACTACATAATGTCTAGAAATTTTGCTTTGGAACTGTATACTCCATATCTGTGCAATATCCTTGTGGCTACGGATCATTTAACTCATTATTCCATGAATATCTCTCTGTTAAGCATTTGACAAAATAACAAATAACTCCTTTTTTCTATGGTTGGCCTAACTTTTAGTTATTTTAAATAAGCCATGAATCAGATAGGACAACAGAAAGCTAGTAATAGGTGGATTATCTGTTGTCTGGACATTGTTAATGTTCTTTCTTGGAGCCAAGGTTTGACAGTGAAGGCAACCAGTCATTAACTCCATTACACCATCTGAGACATTTACAAAGGCAGAACATTTGTTTTTCAATGGCAACAGTAAACAAAATGTTTCACACACTTTGATAAAAAAATTCTTGAGAAGAGAAGGTGGAGCAGATCGATCCCAATCCTCCTGTCCTGTGGGACCATGTATGGATTTTTGTGTGAAATCTGGGTCTGAAGTAAAGGTGCAAGTCTCAAAGCGGAGACAGGGGGTGCGAGTGAGGGACTTAATTTGAAGTATGTGTAGAAAATAAAGTTTTTAATACTGGGAGATAAATTAGTTTGAAGATTTGAAGTGATTGGGGTGTTTAAAGCTGAGACTCAGTTTCCTCCTGCCTTACAATGAGATCTAGACCAAGGAAGTAAATACGCTTTGGAGGTAGAGATGATGTTTACTTATAGTCATATTAGATTTGATGATCTTGAAGTACACCCAAGTAGCTATGTCTGGAAGACAGCAGAAAATACATACCTAAATGTCAGGATAGAGATCAGGGCTCCAGGTGTGCTAGAGATGACGACTGAAGCCTTGGGATAGATGCTTTCCTAGAAAGGGTGCATAGGGCAGAGGGCCTCAGCATCAATGACCTTTAAGCTTAGGCAGAAGAGAGATTCAAAAATGAGCATACAAAGCACAGTCAGAAAGACAAAAGCAAGAGGACCACTCCAGTATCATGAATGTCCAGGGAAAGAAAGTAGGTCAAGAAACAAGACAGTAGTTCACTAGGGTGGAATGCTAGTTAAAGGTCAAGTAAGGTCAAGACCACGTGTCCATATGATTTTGCAAAATTAATACAAACTCTGAAGAGAGAAAATTCAGTAGATTGGTAAAGGTTGAGGCCAGATTACCGAATGTGAAGTGAAGACAGAATAGTGTGCCTACACAACTTTCAATAGGTTATAAAGCACAAGACATAAGGAGCCACTGGAGAGGACCATGCAGCCCATGCAAAACGATTTAGTTTAGGAGATAACTGAATAACCTGAATGTTTATGGGGAATAACTAATACTGAAGACAGAAAAGAAAATAGAATATTTAGTGAAAAATTGGAGAAAAAATAGAAGCGAAGTGAATCAAGTTGCCATATTTAGCAAAACAAAAAAACAAACAAAAAAAAACAAAACCAGGATGCCCAGATAAACTTGAATTTCAGATAAACAAGGAATAATTGTTTAGCACAAGTATGTTCTAAATATTACCAATGACTTATTATATATAATATGTTATATGACTTATTACATATGTCATAATTATATACAGCATACATATATATAATTTTATTATCTTACAGTCAAATTTAACTGGGAATCCTATATTTTATCTACCAACCCTAAGAGATCTCTATCAAAGGTGAAGAATTAAATATAATAGAAAAATAGTTTCCATTGTAACAAGATGTGATTTAAGTTTACGTTTCAGATCAAGAAGTTATTAGATAGTCCTTTCTAACAACTCCTTTTTTTTTTTTTTGTGAAGTGAGAACTAGGCCCTGGCTAGGAGAGAGGCAGAACTGTGGTATCAGAGATTTGGGGAAATGTAGACAGTTTGAAATAACATCTGCGGACAGTAGAAGGAGCGGAGTAGGAAAATATAGAATTATTTCCAGGCACGTTGAGAACTTCATTGACATCAGAGACCTTGCATTGATAAAGGCACCAATCCTTGTAGGTTCATGCCACTAATCTCTTGAGGAGATTAAATTGGCAAATGGGATTGCCAATACCAAGAGGCTGATGGACGTGCTGGACCACACAATCTAAGTTAGACAGAGAGAGCAGTTAAGGAGTGGAGGGAGAAAATGGAGGAGTCAAGGAAGTAAGTACTGTAGGAAGATGAAAATCAAGCTAAGTAAGAATAACTGAATGAATGAGCTAAAAGGAGGCTGTGATAGGAGAGTGGGATGTTTGAATTTAATATCCCCAAGATAACGACATTCTGGGTAATGATAAATTTCAGTTTGGTGCCATGGGAAAATAAACTGAAAAGGAGGAAACTTACTGGAGATGAAAAGGCATTAGGGAATACAAAACAAGGAATATACAAAAAATGCCTCTTAGTCCTAGGGCATCATGGTGTGGGTGAATTGGCAGCGTATTCATCAGGGCACTGCTCGCTGTTGTAACAAAAAAGCATCTACAATTTAGTGGCTTAAAACAAAAATTATTATTACTTTTTGCACTCATGCAACAATCTCAGTTGTCAGCTCTTCTGACTGGCTCTCCTCCAAGAAGTGATTTAAGGACCCAGGTTCCTTCTGACCTTGGCTCTACTGTCATCTCCATAGGTGGTTCCCAAGGCTTCCCTGGGGTGGTCTCCAATAAAGCCAGCAGGAAAAGGGAAGATCCTTTACAAGATTGCACATAAGAAGTTTTTATGGGCCATAACTGGAAGCAGCACTCACATTTTTCCTTACAAACATTGGCACATGGTCACACTTACTTGCGAGGGCTGTTTTGAAAAACAAAAACAAAAACAGGTTTTGATGAACAGGTAACAAGTCTTTGTTACAGATAGCTTTTACTTGTGGGTGCTTCAGGGCTAGTAGTGTATTTAAGGAGAAAACATTTTTGCTTAAGGCAAGATGGTAAATAAAATTTTCAGTGAAACCAAGGTCCAAGTGCAAAGGTTAGGGAGGAAGAACACTGTCAAGCAAGGTTAGGAGAGAGGAAACACAGACTATTATTGGACAAGAATATGGGACGGCACAGATACCTGAAGATATTTACATGCTGTGTGGTGGGTGATTAGAGTAACCGGGGATGTGAAGTCACACTTGTTAACAAGGTTTTCAAAGGAATTAGTTGCTGTTCCCATTGACTCCAGTGTCATTTATAGGAACCAGAGCACTCTGGGCACAGGAATTTTTGGCCAGTAGCCTGGTATTCTGACCCTCAAGGTTTTGTGGCACTGGCTCCAAAGTTTAAAGGCTGGGCTCTGTGCCTCTAAAATATGTTCACATGCCCCACCATATAATCCATTATTTTAAGTTTTTATTAATGTATTCTGTTGTACTCTATTATACAAATGCAATTTTATGTGATGGGTCACTGTGCTGTTCTCCTTCCCCAAAGTATATATCCTTTAGAATACAAAGAATTCTAAATCTCGAATTATATTGATGTATCATTTATAGTTGATTAAACATGATATTTGTGGCTATTTCTATAAAAATGGGCATCAGCCTCTCTCAGGGTTATAAATGTAACATTCTATTATAATTTTGTTCCACTGGGAAAATAAGATGTGAGTACCGTTATTTCAAATTACAATCCCTTTTCCAGGAATTTAATCTGCAATAAATTTGAACACTATCTTTTGAGGATAATACCTTAATAAAACACTATTATAAAGAAGGAAAAAAATTAACTCAATATAAGACAAATTATTATTAGTGCTTTTGCCAGAAGTTCTTAGCTGAATGAGAGAAGCTCTCAAGATTTTTATTTTTTTTAAAAGAAATGGCTTCAAAGACTCATGTTCTCTATCTAGTATATTTTGAAATTAAATAACATCATAATATTTTTGAGAAATTAAAAAATGCATACCATTTGTTTTCTCATCAGTCACTGAGCCATTACTATGCCTACAGTGCACATATGAGGCTCTTTGAGCTTTTTACAATCGAATTATGGAAAACAAAGAGCTAGAGAACAATAGCAAACTATTAATGAAGAACAAATTAGAAAAAAAAGTGATGTTTACTCATGTCCCACAGGTACTCATCTTCTACATTTTGGATAAATAATAACTAAAAATTCATTCTCCCAAATGCATGTTTTCCTCTCCATTCATATTCTTTTCCGAATCACTGCTCTTATATTTTCGTTTCACCTAAGACTTAGTTGACTTTAGTAGATTTCTGGATGGACTTAGATCCTTCCTTCTTTGTATTAAGTAGTAGCGGATGTCTGTGATCTGTATATTACCTCCTCCACATATTATGGTCCTATGAATACTTATTTAAAGAATAAAACCAAGGTAGAGGTAAAAGCCTCGATTATGCCTCCAGTTAAACCTACACTTCAAATAATACCACAGATTTATTTTTAAATGTCATTTTAAAAGAAATAATAGAATAGAAGCTGCAGAGAAAAAGAGAGATTGTATACAATGAAAGGGTAGTTAAATAATGAATTACTCATAAATTAAAATAATAAAATAAATACTGTTCTTACAAGGCACAGATAGGAAGAAAAGATGAATCTTAAAAAACTAGTACAAGCTGCATCTGATCCACTGTCTTCCTCTGTTCAACTGACTTTAAAAGAGTGCAAATCTGAATAATTAGAAGAGACTAAGAAGCTAAAGCCTCTCTTAGTTGGCTTGCAGTATAAACAATATTGTCAGGGAACCACATAAACAGCTGAGGAAGCACATCTACTATGTGGGAAGGCCGTAAGAATGGGAACTGTCTGGGAACAATAAATTACTAAGCAGAGCTAAGAAAGGAAGAAGTGAACAGAGGTATGTGGAACACAGTGTCATTTGCACTGAAATAGTAATACAGAGAGAGAGAGAGAAAGATAGAAAGACAGAGACAGATACAAAGAGAGAGAGAGACAGGATTATATAGATAACAAACATAAATCAAGGACAGCCTAAGAAAAAGTTGGTGTATCGCTGGGCACAGTGGCTCACGCCTATAATTCCAGCACTTTGGGAGGCCAGGGTGGGCGGATCACAAGATCAGGAGTTTGAGACCAGCCTGGCCAACACAGTGAAACCCCATCTCTGCTAAAATACAAAAAATTAGCTGGGCATGGTGGCGGTTGGTTGTAATTTCAGCTGCTCTGGAGGATGAAGGAGGAGAATCGCTTGAACCCAGGAGGCGGAGGTTGCAGTTAGCCAATGTCTCACCATTGCACTCCAGCCTGGTGACAAGAGTGAAACTGTGTCTCAAAAAAAAAAAAAAAAAAAAGGAAGAAAAGAAAAAGTTGGTATATCACGAATTGAGTTAATGAAAGAATGGGCTTTGGTTTCATACAGATTTTAAGGGGTAATTTCTATTTCCATAGATGTATTTATGGCAACAGATAGATTAAGAAAATATTTTAAACAGGGCTTCTAAAATTTTTTATATGAGTGCTATTATAATAGATGAGACATAATGCAAACCTACTAGGAGAAAAAGAATAAAGTCCTTAGAAGCTCATGGCTAGACATTTCTTGGAAAGCTTGTGCTTTATTTTTTAAATTTTTCTGAAGCATTAAGGACACTTTAGTCATTTTTTAATAGTGCGTAAAATTACCAAATGGTAGCTAGTAACATACTTTTTGGGAAAAGCACTGGACAAAGACCAGGAAGATGTGTTTTTTTTTTTTTTCTTGACTCTACCATTAACAAAATATTCACTTTGATAAACTTACTCTGACTTCTCCTAACATCATTTTTTTCATCAACAAAATGAGATAATAATCCATCTTTCCTCTTATACCATGGGAGAAAGAGTAGTAAAATGTAGCAAATGAGGTAAAGATCGTTAGAGGCAGAATTGCAGGATGCACTGCTGTTATGAAGTATCTACATCTATTCCACTTGTATATATACATATTTGTATATTGTAAATAAGATGAACTAATGTATAGTTATAAACTTGATGAGCTTGGCAAAGTTAATAAAACTTACTATACCAAAAGTTCACACTGCAAAATATTTACCATGTTTAAAATCAGGTATCCTTAGTTTGAATAATAATGTAACCATTTACTGAGACATGTGTCTTTAGGCCAAAAACGTAATCTTCTAACCTGATTTCCTCATTGGTAGAATAGAACCATAAGCAGTCCCTATCAGGTTCCTTCACTGCACCCAACACATTGTAAATTTTCAGTATGAAATTTTTCGTTATAGTTGAGCAATTTTAGATCACTGTGAATACACGTAATTTTCTACTGGCTAAAATTTCATGTGCTCATTTTTATTGTAGTAAAAAAATCATGTTTAGGTATGCAGTACAGTAGTGTTAGTTATGTGCACATTATTATATAACAGATGTTTGAACTTTTTCATCTTGCAGAATTAAAACTCTATACACATTGAACAACTCCCCTTTCACTTTTTTTCCAGCCCCTAATGACAACTATTCTACTATCTGTTTCTGTGAGGTTGAGTAAATACCTCAAATAAGTGGAACCATGCAATATTTGTCCTTTTGTAGCATAATGTTCTCAAGGTTCATCCTTGTGTAGCATATAACAGGCTTTTCTTCTTTCTTAAGGCTGAAGAATATTCCATGATATGCATATAACATATTTTCTTTGTCCAGTCATCCATTAATAGACACTTAGGTTGCTTCCACCTCTTGGCTGTTAAGAATAATACTGTGATAAATATAGGTTGCAAATCTCTCTTCAAGATCCTATTTTTATTCCTTTTGGATATATACTCTAAAGTGGAATTATTGGATCATATAGTATTTTTAATTTTTTGAGGAAACTTCATACTGCTTTCATCATGGCTGCATTGCTTCATAATCCCACCAACAGTGTACAAGAATTCCAGTTTCCCCAAATCCTTACCAGCAATTGTTATTTTTTTTTTAAATGATGGTCATACCAATGGGTGGCAGATGATATTTCATTGTAATTTTAGTTTTATTCCCCTGATGATTAGTGATGTTGAGCATCTTTTCCTATGCTTGTTGGTGATTTACATAACTTCTCTGAAGAAATATCCATTCAGGTCCTTTGTTCATTTGTAATTGGTTATTTGGTTTTGTTGTTGTTAAGTTATAGAAATTCTTTATATAGTCTGAATATTAACCCCTTATAACGTATACGGGTTGCAAATATTTTCTCCCATTGCATAGATGATCTTTTCACACTATTGTTTCCTTTACTATGCAGAGGTTTTTAAGTTTGGTGTATTATCTTTGCCTTTTTTGTTGTTGCTGTTGCTTGTGCTTTTGCTATTATATTCAGGAAATGACTGCCAAATCCAGTGTCCTGAAACTTTCCCGTTATGTTTTCTTCTAGTAGTGTCATAGTTTCAGGTCTTATATTTAGGCTTTTAATTCATTTCAAGTTTTTTTTTTCTAGATGGTCTAAAATGAGGGTCCAGCTTCTTTCTTTTGCATGTGGATAATCAATTTTCCCACCATCAATTGTTGGAGACTTTTCTTTCTCCTGCATGTCGGTACCATACATTTTTGATTACTCTGCCTATGAAATATATTCTGGAATCAGGAAGTTTGAGGCCTCCAGCTATCCTTTGTTTTGGTTACTTGGGGTCCCCTGAGATTTCATAAAAATTTTAGTTTTTTTTTAAATTTCTGTAAAAAATGACATCGAGACTTTGGTACAGGTTGAATTGAATCTATAGATTGTTTTGGGTAGTACAGACATTTTACTAATATTAAGTCTTCTAATCCATATACACTAAATTTTCTTTTTTCTTAATTCAATATCTATCTACATTACAAATAACTCTTTGTCATCAATAACTTCCTCCAATAAGATTACAAGTGTAGTTATCTCCCCTTTCCTTTTAAATTTTCCTAACAAGAAATCTAGGTGGACAACAGGGGAGTCAATAAAAAACATCTTTTGGTGCAAGTGAAATAATACCAAACATACTTGCTTACATGCTGTTGCAAATTTTTGTATTTGTTTTATTTAATTACCTTGTTTTCCCACTTAAATAATTAGCAGAATGTTTACTGTCGAATAGACCTGGGAGATCTAGTCTAATCCGATACACAAACGATGAAATTAAAATTCAATGTGTTTGGTGACATATAGAGAAAACATACCCAAATAGGAGGTCTAAGATAATAAGACAAGGCATATGCAATAGAACAGAGGAGAAACTCATCAGTGGTAAAAAGTACTCAGGAGGGGGCTAGCTATGGAAATGATCTTTAGGTTAAAACCTGAGAAATGTGAAAGGGTAAATACATAAATAGTGCAGTAATCCCAGGGTACACACATCTTTTGCCATAATTGACTTTAACACAATTTTAACTTCTGGAACCATACCGAACTACAAATTTTGTGAGGGCATTGACTGTGAGGCAAACTTGAATCATGGCTGTCTGTGGTAAATTAAAAGGACTGAGTGGATAAATGCACAAGTTGCGTAAGTGAATAGGGAACAGTCTTCTAATGCCTTTTCTATGTTGATCAGCCCTAGGATATTTTAGACCACTTACTTGGTAACCAAAAATGCTCACATTTTATATTAAGTCTAGCTTACAGTGTTTGCCACTCCTTTGTAATACCATCTCGATGTGCTGGCTGTCTCTTTACTCAATAGGTTTAGTTGCATGATATATCATGCTTCTCTCTGTATGTGTGACCTGAATGTTCTTTCTGACAGATCTACATTTGTTAACTCAGCAGACCTTCTTCACTTCCTTCTCTCTGCTAGTGTGACTCAACTCTCGTTACAAAGGTTGAAAAGGCTGGGTGCTAGTTTTCCCAGCCTCCCTTGCAGTAAGCACTCTAGTAAATTATTCTATTTTAGCCAGTAAGGCACAAAAGTTGAGAATTCTAGGAAAGCTTTCTCACTTTATAAAATACTCACTGAGAGAATCTCCTTGCCCTTCCTTCCAGCTTTCAAGTGTTGCTCTATGAAAATGTGATTTTTAAAAGCTGTTGTAGACTTTTTGCAAAGAACCAGAACAGCACCTCTGACATTGAGTTGCTGAGTTAACTAAACCTCTAACAATGCAACATCAGACTTCCTGCTATACGAAATTTGTTGGTGGACCTCTTTGCTTTAAGTCCAACAAATAAGCAAAAATGTTCTAAGCAATAGAGTTTTACTACCTGATTGTTAGCATAACATAGAGCTTAAAAATCATTTCTCTGTGATCTTGGACAAGTTTCCTAACCTTGATGTACCTGTTTTCTCACCCATAAAATGTGGAGGTAATAATATTTATCTCATAGCTTTGTTATAAGGACTCAATGAAACAAAATACATAAAGTACTTATGTTGGCACACATAAAAGGCTCAATAAACTTGAGCTGGTACTACTTTTATTCATGCTGTCTACACTCCCTTTCTCTTTATGTTAATTTTCCATTCTTAGTGTTTCCAGTTTCTCTCCAGCAATTCCCTCTTGACTCCACATCAATCAGTCTTTAATCTCCACTACTCTATGTCAAGGTCACTAGTGACCTTCACATTAGTAAATCTAATCGTCAATTTTTGGTTCCATTTTGTGTGATATATCAGCAGCATTAAACAGTCAATCACTCCCTCTTCCCTAAAATACTTTCTTCATTTGTTTTCCAAGTCATTATGCTCATTTTATTTTCCTTTTACTCTTCTGGCTACATTTACGTTTGGTTCCTCTTTATTGTTTCTGAAACCTCCTGCCTATCCCAACACCAAAATTAAGAACGAAAACATAGCCTATAGCAGAAAACAAAAGACAAAAAATTCCCACAAACTTCTGCTTGTCGTAATACTCCTCATTTCAAGAAACGGAAATTCCATAGCCTAACTGTCCAGGTAAAAATACCTGGAGTCAGCCTACACTCCTTAATTTCTCTCACATTCTATACCTAATCTATCAGTGCATCCAATTGGTTCTATCTTCAATCACAGCCCATGAACTACAAGACTAACTCTTCCTAAACCAACCAATTATCATATTATCCCCAATTATTGGAATAGCTCCGTCTGCCTTTGCCTTGCTATAGTCTATTCTTAATGGAGCAGCCAAAGTAATCAAATTAACATGCGAGATAATCATGTCACCCTTCTGCTAAAAATTCTTCAATAGTTTCAATTGCCAATCAGAATTAAAGTCAAAGTTCTTACAATTATTCCCATAATATACACCTGAATGATAGCCTCCAATTCTTACATCTTACTACTCACTTCCTCAGCAGTCCACTCTTTGAATATGTGAGACATATTTCTCTCAACGTCTTTCTCTAGTTCTCTCAAACCTGGTTCTCCCCTTTCCATAAGTCTTTACTCAAATGATATCCCGAGTGAAACCTTCCCTATCTAAAAAAAATTAACTCTGTCCTCTTTTTTTGAATACTTCATATTTCCATTCCATGCTACATGTTTTTTTTCTCCTTGATACTCATCAGCATCCTATACGCTATGTATTTTATGTATTTTCTTGACTATTTTTTGCCTTTCCTTGTAGACACTTTTCATTTTGTTCACTGCTGTATCCTCAGCAAATGACACATTGATTTTATTTCTTGGAGGAATGTGGTAGGGCCATGGGAGGGATATTTTAATTCCCTTGTTACTTTTAATCTAATATAATTATTAGAGGTTATAATCTATAGAAGTCTCTCAACAATGCATGGTTATTAATCACTAGAAGTTCACATAACTCAATGATGGAAGGAAATGATTAGATATCTAGATAATGATTAGATACTAACACTACCTGGTGGGGATATAGAAATACACTGCCTGCTTCCATGGGATCAAGAGATGGTAGAAAATCAACTCCCTTTTGGCCTTGCTGGAACTGCAAGGGGTGACTTGGAGGGTTCTTCTGGTACATTCGCTGTCCCTTTGTTCAGAGAAAGCAGGCTTTCCTTGGAGCTTATTTTTATGTATGCCTATTGGTAGCTCTGGGTTGTGGGTATCTGCAGCATCCTGTCACAGAGTTACAGGTAGCAATAAGAAAACCCAAGGAACTTCCTGCAGTGTCATTCCTCAAGTTCTGAGGTTCTGGGTAGTTTTCCTTCTTCTTTCTACCTTTCAGAGGCTTTTTACACTTGTTTGTTGTGTTACGTACAGGGTTTTTTAGCTGCAAAGGAAAGGAATGAGCTGCTTTATCTTGGCTAGAACCTTAAGTTCTGGGTTGTTTATATGTTCATTGTCATCACCTTATAAACATTTATTGTTGTTAATTTTCTAATACTCTTAAGAAGTTTTCATTTCAACAGGTAAGTAATCTCAACCACCAGTTTTCTTTCTTAGAAATCTAAGAAAGTGAGGCCGGGCGCAGTGGCTCACGCCTGTAATCCCAGCACTTTGGGAGGCCAAGGCGGGAGGATCACGAGGTCAGGAAATGGAGACCATCCTAGCTAACACGGTGAAACCCCGTCTCTTGGCGGCCACCTGTAGTCCCAGCTACTCAGGAGGCTGAGGCAGGAGAATGACATGAACCCAGGAGGCAGAGCTTGCAGTAAGCCGAGATCGTGGCCACTGCACTCCAGCCTGGGCGACAGAGGGAGACTCTTTCTCAAGAAAAAAAAAAAAAAAGAAAGAAATCTAAGATAGTGAAATAATTTATATACAGATCCATTATAACCCTCGAGAAGAGCTCATTTCAAGGTTTTCCTAAACATATTCAAATGTTTAATATTCATTTTGTATGTATTATATCTTCTGTAAGTTTTACAAAAGCAAACTTCTATCACTAGTCCTTTTAAGTTGATTTTCTTTTTTTAGGAAACAAGATACATGGAAAGTAAAGGGTGGTAAAAGTTCTTAAAACAGGATTTTCCCCCCTCCAAGTTCTTTCCATTGGGGGAATTAAATTTAATGATATAACTTTACATCTACATTTATTTTGAAATAAAAATAAATGATCACCAAGGACATGAAGCTTTTGAACATGTTTTTTTCAGAAAAGGATATGAAGAATCTTTGAGGCTATTTTATTAATAAATAAAGTAGAATTATAATTCATACCTTTCATCTAATCTCATGAATACTTATTTCTGCAGTAAAGAATTAGAAATACTTCCAATTCATGTAATATCGATAGTTAAAATGCTAAATGTTCTAAAGATTCATATACACATAAATATGAAAAGCATATTAAAAATCAGTGAGTAGCCCATGACAACATCCCATAAAATCAAGAAGTGGAGTCAGGAACTAAATTATTAAAAGTAAGACATGATGGTAAGAAAATTCATCAAATTACTAAGATTTGAAAACCTAATTGAGAGCTGAAAATGTAATACTTAAATGAATTACAGACTATATTGAAAGGAGCAAGTATCTTTGTGCTAATGCCCAGAGAAATACCAAATGAACTCCTTGACCCATACATTTACATGACTTCGTATAAGCACATTTGCAGTGTCCAGAATGTTAATGTACTAGAAATCAGACAGTGATTTAAAATATAAATATGAAATTCATTTTAAAGATGAAAACATTTTATATCATTTTGGTAAGCAGTATTCCTGTATTTTCTAAGACTATTATTATTTGAAATATTCTGTCTAATGTCATTCAGGCATGTGTTGTACATTTCAATACAAAAAAAATTCTCTCATTCTTTCTTTTTTAGTTTTTGAAATATTCCTCTGTCTACAAAATCCTTGGGTACCATTTAGAAAAAAAACATACATTCTTGCAACATCTGCTGCCAGACACTGAAATTCTATGTGTACAAACAAAACCTGAAATTCCTCAGAACCAAAACTACCACAATGTAGACTTGACAATGTTATATATTTAAACATAAAAATATTATTAACATCAAGATCATTCATTTTTAAATGCTATTTCTTTATTCTCCATGTCGAAGAAGAATTTTTTTAATAGATTGTGAAATTGATTTGGTGGGTTTTGCTCAGCATTTAAAAAATGAAATAATGTAGACAAGTGTAGAGTATAATGGAAGATAAAAATATACCAGAGCTCATCACATATAGTAAGGGAAATGTCATTTCATAAAAATTTATTTAGTTTGTAAATGTATTGAGTTGTGATTTAATTATATTATTTGAGCAAAGATTTATATCTGGCACTAAGACATTCAACTCAAACTTTTGCAGTCTTTGTGTAGGTAGAATCTGCATCATAGATAGATTTCAGCCACTGGAATTGGAGACAACTGATTTGGACATGTGCCATGAAGAAGTGAACTACAGATACTGAAGTCCTTGCTGATTTGAGTTTTACTAGTGGACTGTGCAGGTTGAGTTTGAAAGATGATCCACAATGAACAAAAGCATTAGATGGAGGCTTAGGCTATTTACCACTCAAAGTACAGTTCACACACAGGGGTAGGCAGCACAGATAGCTGTTTGCCTATGTCAGAAAGGATTATGTACAAAAAATGAGCCCTAAGTATAATGGAAATGTTTCAATCTTGGTTAGAAAACACTGCTCAGTGGTGTAGAGGCAGAGGCATATTGAGTACCTGAGAGCTGGGGCCTCTGAGACCATTTGCTCTCTCAGGACCAGGAGTCATATATTTCAGTGATTGTGGCCCAATGGTGTAAATCTTCACAATAGATTTGAGGGCATGCTGATCACCTGAGAATCACTTGTCAGACAGATAATGGAAAGCAGTGCGTGCTAATACTGAGATTAAAGACTTTGGTAACATGGCTACTGGACCAGGTAGCTTTTGATTCAGAGAATGTGGAAGAGATCTATTTAAATGAATGTGAGCAGGCATATAATAAGTGTGGTGGGCTGCTGCTTCTACAAGCTACATTTGATTGAACTTCCGAATATATTCAGAATTATTGAGGCCAATCAAAGAAATGAAAGGAGAATTGTTGGTTGCCCTGTGCAAAGGAAACCAGGAGAGTATCAGTTTACTTCATGGCACTAGTCTTAGGTGTCACCAGCAAGGGCTGGGGAAAGCTTGTCACAGCTGTGAAAAGCTCTAGCTGACACTCGGCTGGCTTTGGGAAGGCAAAGATGATACTCATTTCAGCCTTCTCTGTGTCTGTTCTTCTAAGCTTTACAAGCCTCTAGCACTCATGCAACCACAAATTATGGTTACTGTAATACCCATTACTCCCAGTGTATTTATTAATTGAAGAATTTTTTTTCGAGCCTGTGACTGTACAGACCCCTATATAGCTTCTGAACATTGCCACAGTAGTAACCCTAGAAAGGCACTCTGGTTCTCGCCCGCTGTTGTTTCCGTGAATCTTTCTTAGTTTGTCTGTGAGTTAAATTGCCTATGCCTTTAAATCCATCCTCAACTGAAAGCCTTTTGCTTCAGATGGGGCCTAAAGTCCAGAATTGCCTAGTCACACAGGAGTTGGTTTCGGTTGTCTTTTGCTGCATGCCCTTTAGAGACCCCCCTATCCCATTACTGGCACCAATGCTCTGGCAGGGACTCCAGGTCTTCCCTTTCCCACAAGGAAAAGGAAGATCCATACGGTAGAAGTATTTTGAGGCAAACAATGCAACAGTATTAGAAAAATGGTTGTAAAAAATGCTTCTGTTATATGATCATGAAATTTGATTTCATGATCACATAACAGCTTACCATAAAAGCAGAGAAGCTTGTGTCGATCATACTTCTTTTAATTCAGAAAGTCTTAAAGAAATGTTCTTCTATTCTGATGGCTGTAATTAATGCTATAATAGTATACTGCCTTATCAATTTTAGAGTCTGGAGAACATTTCCTGAAATTCAGCAGACTTTCTGGCTGTGTCTTTTGTTTATAATATACTTTATACATTGACATTTAGAAATTTCTATTTGCTTGAACTCAGATGGTCATATATTACATAAAAGAAAATTAGAAACGATTGTAACTTTTCCCAAGTCAGGGAAAATTCAATATCTAGTGCATTGTGCATTTTTCCTATGCACCATTAAAAAATACATTTCTAAGTTTCAATTGCCTTTCTAACTTTACCACTTGTAATGATGATAAACTTTGTGATTTTCTAGAAGTAATCCTGATTATAATCCAATTCAGCCATTTGGTCTTACATTTTTGTTTTGCCACAATAATATGGGTGACCTAAGTTGCTAGAAGGTGTGCTCATATTTTATGCATTGCCTTTATTTTAGATAGATTCTTTCAAGATTCTTATTTTAAAAAGTCACAGAAAGAAATATTAAAAGTAAAGACCAGGAAGCGAAAAAGATATAAAGTCCTTGAATGTGTGATACAGACAGTAGATGGGATTTTTGAGGACGAATTCAAAGAAAATATAATGATTAATAGTGATGAAGCAGGACATTGCCAAACGTCATTTTTTTAGTCAAACACATTATATGAGGTGGAAATTGAACTTTTGAGGCTTGTGTTAACATTCTACTGTTCAGCTTTATCAAGGCAAGGAACAAAGGGAGAAACATGCAACAGCAAAAGGACTGTAATGTGATAAGACTGTCATCAGCTAAATATTTCACCTGCCCGCTCTCCACCAAAATGACATTGGTTTTAATACAGTAATTATTTGGGCAAGATATGCCCTTATTTCAAAAATCCATTTTATATTTCGTCATATACCTTTTGTAGATAGAGACAGCAGTTGGCTTGGCACTGTCTTAGTAATATATCTTTGAATCCTTTTGTTTGTGGTCTGTAGCAAGAGCTCGTTGTCATTTCTGCACAGTACTGAGACAAGGCAAAGCCTTTCCATTTTTCATTACTAAAGGAAGCACAGTGGTGTGACAGAACTGGTTTAAAAAATCTTATTTGTGCGAATAAATCAAATTTTAATTTTTTCTGCCTCAACTGATCATGCAACAGTCTTCCCTTCACACTATAATTATGCGTTTCCCATCATTTTTTCATACTATTTTATTATTTAAGGTAGCTCTGTGGATACCTGTTCATTAGTCTAATATATATCCACTAATTACCTACTATGTGTCAGACACTTTTTTCATACAAAATTGAATATAAGTATTAAAAAATTTGTTAGGTGGCTTCACAAATGTTGATTTAAAAAGATTCTTTATGTGTTTGGTTGAGTGAAACAAAGGAAAGCCACTTCTTTTCTTTGTTTCACTCTTACCTATAAGAGTGAAGCAGAGCAAGACTTCTGTTTCAGTACTTAAGAGTAACCATTGAGAAACAGAATTTGTTTCTGATAAATAATGCTTGAAATGATAGAAAGCAAAAGCTACAAAATTTAGCAAACTGCCCTAATAACGTGTTGGATTGCAAGAGATAATAATCCTAACAACCTCTACAAACAAGTTTTCCAGTGTTTTATTGAGCTGCCAAAATTGTCTTTCTGAGTTTGACTTTGGCTCACTTGTGGATACCTGCACTCTAAGATTTAGCCTGCTTGGCAGGGCATGACTGTCTATCTGTCAGAGCCACATGTTTCTGAAGCAGACCAACCTGAGACCTTAAAGATAGCTTCTTATCAGTGAAAGAGTATGTTAGATCTTATATTATATAAACATTTCATTACTGGAGTTTAATTGTATGAATTTCTTATTCAGGGTTTAAAGAGCATAACAAAGAAATGACTACTTTGTCACTGTATCTCTTACAAAATATAATTATTCATATTAGATTAATATTTCAAGTTTCTTTTAAAGAATTCTTGTTTTATTTTAATATTGGCTTTATTCATGTCAATGGCATCATCTTCTTGCCTATTAAATTCATTTGAATTAAGTACTGTGTTATTCCTTTAAAGAAAATAAATCAGGCCATCTGGGCCTGATTTGAACAAATAAAGCAGGTTTAAATAACCTAAATCTGAATGGATTGGGAACTAGCATTCAAAAAGAAACTGACATATCATGAGATAGCCAGATGGCTGACTTCGAAACATAGTTAGGATCTTAAGCCTTTGTATCTTGCCTTTAAAAGTACGGTTTTCCTTAATTCTAAGTTTCAACTGTTAGTATCTGCATCTATTTAGTTTTATGGCTTTATTTTTTATATCACCAGGCACATTTATCTTACTTATTGTGATTATGTATTGTTATATGTCTTTTCTAATATGTTATATGCCTCCTGCTGGTGGCGAGGATTTTTCTCATGCTATTTCTCTACTTAGTGCTTAGATAGTGCCTGGCAAACATGAAGCCTTAAAAATAATGTGTAGAAAGTACAAATTAATACTTCAAAAATGATAAGTATTTTCTCATGGTTAAAGAGGATTATTATGTTGAAATTTACTATTACTCTCTCACCAGCTTGATATGTATGTTTTCCCCTGAAATTTCAAGTTCATAGAAGAATAAATTCAAAGCATTTTTTCAAGGCGGGGCTTCAAGATGACTGACAAGAGCAAGACATCTGGTATTCACCCCTCCACAAAGAAGAACCAAAATAGCAAGTAGGTAATCACACTTCAGATAGATCGTCTAAGAGAGAATGCTGGAGTTCAACAGAGCAGAGACAGGAAATACCTAAGACAAGGAAAAGAGGGAAGTGAGGCAGTTTGCTTGGCTGGGATTGGCTGGGAGCCTGGAGAAGCTCCCCAGTGCCAGGAAAGGGTGAGTAAGTGGCCCCCCAGCAGTCCACATTCACACTGTGGACTCCTGCACCCCTCCACCCTTGTGGGCTCTAAAAGCTGCCTGGGGACCACATGACAACATTGCTTCAGAGAGGGAGCTCATGCTGATCTATCTGAAGTGTGATTATCTACTTCAACATGAGCTTACCCACACAACCCGAGTCCCAAGCAGCTGCAGCACAGTGCTATTTTGAGAGCACAGGCTAGCCAGACTCTATTCAGTTTTGGGGCACAACAGCCCTGGCATCTCCACATTCTTAGGGCAGAAGTGTAAGCCATTGGCAGCAGTCCACATTCCCACTGTAGCTATCCTCAGTAGCAGAACCCACACACATTTAAAAGTGCCCTGGGAAAGGCTACCCTATTGAAGCTGCCACCTGGGGCCAAAGCACATGTTCCACAACTGTTTATTTACAGCTACTGCCACTGAAAGCAACCCCAGCCTCCCCATCAACAGGGCAGCAGCACAATAGCACAGAAGCCCAGCTGCTGCATCCCCTACCTGAGCCTTCCACCAGGGGCCTGGGGTTTACCCCACTCCTCTCCACCATAGCAAGCACGTGCATGCACCACTGGAGGACCTGAGGACAAGCATGCTCTGCCTGACTCTACCCTGCCCCCACATCCCCACTCATACCTAAGCATGCCTTCCAGGGGCCTGGGGATTGTCATGCCCCATCCAACACATGATTACTTCTCCTGGGGCCTAAGAAGGAGCCAACCCAATCCACCACTACCACAACAGCTGGCACCCACCTGCATATACCACCGGTGGGCCTGGGGACTGGCCTATGCAACCCAAGGCAGTTACTGCCAATGTCAGCGCAGACTGCTTGAAAGTGAGAGAATTATCCCACCAATGCTATTGCCATTGTCCGTGCCATGTCCACTGCTCAGGGACCCAAGTGTCTGGCAACCCACACAGCCCACAAGTGCCACTGCTGGTACCTGAGCCAGCTGCCTGGAGGTCCAAGAATTGACCTGCCCAGAAGTGCTATCATTGGTGCCAGGGTACACTACTCTGGGACCCAAGAACACTCACAGTAGGCCCACTGAGGCCACCACTGGGGCCCAAGAACTGGCCTACCTAGGATTCCTCATCCACAGCAAAACTTCACCATAGCCTCCATTAACAACCACACCCTAAGACACTGAGGAAATGTAGACCCTACTGACACTGTGACATTGTTTACAGCTGAAGAAATCATACAAAGACTATACTACTGCATGTACCCAGAATCAAAGCTTAAGTGCCCTACCCACCCAACAGCATAGACACATCTGGAGGAAAAAAATCCTCCCTCATGAAATAGATTCAATAAAAGAAAGTCAAAAGTGACAGATCAACCAGATGTGCAGATATAAGGGCACAGGAGAAGGGCATGGGAAAAGCAAGGAAACATGACACCTCCAAAGGAAACCAATATCTCTCCAGCAACAGATTCCAACCAAAAATAAGTCTTTAAAACACTGGAAACAGAGCTCAAAATAATAATAATAAAGAACTAAGTGAAAATACTCAGAAAAATAATCCAAAGAAATTAGAAAAGCAATTGACGATAGGGATGAGAAATTTACCAAAGAGATAGATATCATAAAACAAACAGAAATTCTGTAACTGAAGAATCTATTGAATAAAATACGAAATAGATCCAGAAGCTTCAACAACAGACTAGATCAAGCAGAAGAAAAAAATTCAAAAGTTGAATATAGGTCTCTTGAAGTAACTCAGTAAGACAAAAATAAAGAAAAAATAATTTAAACAATTGAAACAAGCCTATGTGACATATGGGATAGCATAAAGTGACCAAATATTTGAATTTTGGGTGAACCAGAAGGTGAAGAGGAAATAAAATGGATAGAAAAACTATTTAATGAAACAATAGATGAAAATGTCCCATGTATAGTGAGAGATTTAGGCATCCAGTTACAGAAATGAAAACCCAAAAGTTGGTTATTTGAAATGATAGACAAAATTGATATACCACTAGCCAGACTAATGAAGAAAAAAGAGAGAAGACCCAATTAAATACAATCAGAAGCAAACAAAAAAAGACTAGGTGTATGATACTGATACCATAGAAATACAAAAGATCACCAGAGACTATTATGAACAACTACATACTAACAAACTGAAAAACATAGAGGAAATAGATACAGTCTTGGATGCATACCAAGATTAAATCAAAAAGAATTAGAAAACCTGAAAGGACCAATCACTCATTAGTGATGAATTTGAATCAGTAATAAAAAGTCTCCCAAAAAGGAAACATCAGGACTGGATGATTTCACTGCTGAATTTTACTAAATTTTCAAAAACATAAATTGTCCTCAAACTATTCTAAAAAATTAAAGAGGAGGGAATTCTCCCTAACTCATTTTATGAGGACAGCATTACCCTGATACCAAAACCAGACCCGTTCTATGTTCATAGATGGAGATAATTAACATCACTGAAATAATCGTACTACCCAAAGCAAACTACAGATTCAATGCAATTCCTATCAAAATACTAATGTTGTTTTTCACAGAAACAGCACAGCAAAGGCAATAATCAACAGGGTGAAACTTGTTGAATGGGAGAAAATATTTGCAAACTATTTTTCTGAAAGAACACTAATATTCACAATATACAAAGAACTCAAACAACTCAACAGGAAACATAGATAATTCCACTCAAAAGTGTGCAAAAGGCATGAATAGACACTTCTTAAAAGAAGACATACAAATGGCCAACAGTTATATGAAAAAAAAGCCAACATCACTAATTTTATTTTTATTTTTTTGACAAATGTCCATACTGTTTTCTACAGTGGATGTTCTAATATACTTTCCCACTAACAGTATATAAGAGTTCCATTGTCTTTGCATCCTTGCCAGCATCTGTTATTTCTTGACTTTTTAATAGTAGTCATCCTAACTAGGGTAAAATGATACCTCATTGTGATTTTGACTTGCATTTTCCTGATGATGTATAAAAAACTGAGAAGAATGTAATACAAAACAGGCACAAAATGAGAATAGAACAAAAATAAGAGGACTTTACATTTGTAAAGCATTTTTCAGTTTATTAATCATATTCTCACAAGTTTTCTCATGTTATCTTTGCAAAACCTCAGTGGCAAAGTAGGAATCATTCTTCTTGTTTTATACAAACTGAGTCTCAGAGAAAATTTAGAAATCAATTCATGCCAAAAACAAAAAAAGCTAATAAATGGAGGAAGCAGGGTTCAAACACATTTTTGTTATTTTCAAATCCCTTCATTTTTTTCTACCAATAGGTGCTACATTTCAGGAGTAGATGTTCTGCAGAGGACCAAGCAAACAGGGTAGATCCTCATGTTGAGACTACAATAAGAAGGGAATAAAAGTGTTAAAATGTACCCTAAACATAGTGCCACAGAGCTGAATCTGACTATTTCTGAGCTATCATTAGCAGCAGTTTGTGCTTCTTCAATGCTTCATTTTTTATCATTTCCCTACCCTTAAATAGACACTCATTCTTGATTGACACATTTCTCTACTCTTACATGAACGTTTCCAAATTGAGTTTAAAAATTTTCAAACATTGATTTCTTTCTTTCACATCTTTTGTGAGGTTTTCTCTTATCTTTAACCCCACATTCAAACCTAAGTTGGGAATTCCTTACCAATGCTGAGAGTGTCTTATGTCTTGCATTAGTCAGGGTTCTCTGGAGGGACAGAACTAATAGGGTAGATGTATATATGAAGGTGGTTTATTAAGAAGTATTGACTCACAGGATCACAAGGTGAAGTCCCACAGTAAGCCATCTGCAAGCTGAGGAGCAAAGAAGCCAGTCTAAGTCTGAAAACCTCAAAAGTAGGGAAGACAACAGTGTAGCCTTCAGTCTGTGGCCAAAGGCCCAAGAGCCCCTGGCAAATCACTGGTGTATGTCTAAGCATCCAAAAGCTGAAGAACTTGGAGTCTGATTTTGGAGGGCAGGAAGCATCCAGCACGGGAGAAAGATGAAGGCTGGAAGACTCAGCAAGTCTGCTCATTCCACTTTCTTTTGCCTGCTTTATTCTAGCGGCATTGGCAGCTGATTAGATGGTGCCCACCCAGACTGAGGGTGGGTCTGCCTCTCCCAGTCCACTGACTCAAATGTTTATCTCCTTTGGTAACACCCTCACAGACACACTCAGGATCAATACATTGCATCCTTCAGTCCAATAAAGTTGACACTCAATATTAACCATCACATGTCTATTTCCAGAGCATACATACCAGTAACACTTTAATTGTATTTATCTTTCACTTAACTATAAGGTCTTTCAGTTTGTTTTATTTAAGCATCAAACAAACAATATGTATGCCAGAGACTGTGTTTAAATGCTGAAGATACAAAGCGGAGGGCAACTACCTCATTATCTTTGACAAATTGAAAACCTATTGTGGGAAAACAGACACACAGATTATTCAATGCAATGTGGAGGGTGCAGAGGCAAAGACTTGCAATGAATCTTTAGTGCACTCAGTGCACAGGGGTCAGGTGCAACTTGATTTCTCAACAGGAATGCCAAACTTTTAACTACACTCTGTAGCCCAGGATCCTGTATGTGTTTGATAAAGCCAAAATAGACAGGTATTGCTTGAAAGTCAAGCTAGATGCATTGAATGGCAACATACAGAGAAGTAGCCAGGATCTAGATCATGTAAGCCTTTTTAAAATCCCACCTAGTTTAAAATTTCCATGTATTGAACAGTGTAGATCCTGCTCTATAAGAATTAAAGGGAAATCTTATTAAGCATATCAATTCCACCAGGGAAATCTGAATAAAGTAGGTTAAATACATTAATCTCCAGAAATTATGATGCAAAATTGATAGAACCCATGATTTTTATTTTCCAAAAGATGATTCCGATGTAAGACAAAGAATCAATGCCTTGGTAACATTTGGTTTACTTTAAGTGGGTAAATCATAGGTTCGAATTATCTTGTAGGTAGATCCTTTGGTTAGAGCGGTGGAGGGAGAATCTGAAGGGTGCAAGCGACACTGGATGATTTTCACTTTGAGGGTGCAAACCCTGAAAAGCCTCAAAAACTTGTTCTTCTGAACTTCTATGAAGAGCTGCTTGGGAGCTGCAAGAAAGCTCACCATGACCTTATGCCTATCCACAGGGAACTGCTGCTTAGAACTGCTATTATCCCACATGGAGCCCTCTCAGAAAGCTGGCAACATCCCATGAGCACAAATAAGCATCAGAGAAATGCCATCTCATAAACAGGCAGAAGCATTTGTGAACACAGCAGTAGGTCTGCTTGTCCACACTTATCTTGGTGATTGTAAGAATTATTCTTATATCCCCTTCTTGGGCATCTCTTTTTATAGTGATAACCATTCCCACACTACTCTGGACAGCTCTGAAACAGATCCAGCGTCCACCCACCTCCCATCTCTGGAATGCTCGCTCAGGGACCAGGTATCCCTTTAACCAACACACACATCTTTTTCTCTAATCAGTTTCTCCACTTTTTTTTTTTGCCTTAATTAAACCTTAAAAATGCTGTTCCTTTGTAATTTTCTCAAGTAGGAGCTTTTATGTTATCATATCTTCATGCATCTTTAACTGTGAAGACATGGAAACTTCTTTTCTCATTCATTACTGTCCTTTCTATCCATCACCCCCCTCTGGCTTCTCTTCCCTTTTTGACCACCTAGATTCTGAGATACTTTACTTCAACAATTCTCTTAGAAATATTCTCAATTCTTTTTCCTCTAGTTTCTTTCATCATACAGCACTAGTAAACTTCTCTTAGAAATATTCTCCATTCTGTAATCCCAGCACTTTGGGAGGCTGAGGCAGGCAAATCACGAGGTCAGGAGATCGAGACCATCCTGGCTAATATGGTGAAACCCCGTCTCTACTAAAAATACAAAAATTAGTCAGGCATTGTGGCAGGCGCCTGCAGTCCCAGCTATTCGGGAGGCTGAGGCAGGAGAGTCACTTGAACCCAGGAGGCGGAGGTTGCAGTGAGCTGAGATCGTGCCACTGCACTTCAGCCCAGGTGACAGGGTGAGACTCTGCCTCAAAAATAAAAAATAAAAAAATAGAAATATTCTCAATTCTTTTTCCTCTAGTTTCTTTCATCATACAGCATTAGTAAGCTCCAACCTGGATAAGCCCGTATTGCAGCCTCCATGACTTCTCCTCAGCAGTCAAATATTGACAGAGAATGCCACAACATTCAGCTGCTTTGTTTCAATTAACATTCTTGGCTCCCCCAACTTTATTTCTCTAGTAAGCTTGTTTTCCTATTCCCACAGATGATTTCATAGCTTCCCACTCCTACAGCCCACCATCTATTTTATACATCTTCTTTTAACTGCCAGATAATGACCTCTCCTCAGTTAAGGCCACCATTATTTCTTACCCGGGTTGCTGCAACTGCCTGCAGAGTAGTGTTTGATTTCATATTCGCCATCATCAATTCATTATCTATTTGTAGCAAAATTGTAGTTGGAATTATGCTACCCAATTGCTTAAAATCTTTCAATGGCTTCCCAATGCACTTAGAATACAATTCAAACTTGTTTCTACAGCTGTCTAAGGGCTGCATATGGGGCCTTTCCTGTCATAGTTCTTTAATCACATTAGTGCTTTTCTTAATGCCTCAAATATGCCAAGCTTTGTCCAACCATCGTTTTTTTTCTCTGCCTAGAATGCTTCTTGCCAACATTTTACCATTACCAAACAATGAATACACTTTTCTCTTCCATTACATCTCAGAAAAAATGTCTCATTTTCAGCCAGGCTTTCCTTAGCCACCATTTATCTAAAGTAGTCCTTGATTCTTTTATCTTCTGTATGAGTCCCGTATCTATTTCCTATTTTGCACAGAAGAAAGGCCACACAACCCAAATTTAGATGTAATAAAACTGCAGTGTGTTCCTATTCTCTGCTCATTTCTTCTCCTACTTTACAAATGTGGGTGGGAAGGGGGCTGCTAAGTTTCCATCTCCTGCTGGGGTTGGGGGAATTTGCTTATCTATATTTTGCCTTTACTTATAATATTAATAGTGAGGTTTTAATATATGCATTAAATTTCAGAGTTTTTAAATTTTGTGCTTACTGAGATTTATCTTCTTCCTGTAACAGCAATTAATGAGGGCAAGGACTACATTCTTGTTCATCACCTATGTATACAGTGGCTAATACAGCATAATGCATACATAAACACATAATATTCATCCTCATTTCAATAACTATTTAAAGCACAACACATATGATGTATGTGTGTGTGTGTGTGTACTCATTCCTATTTGGATTCAGAAAATTTAAGCTTTTTCAGAAAATTAAAACTTCAACTCTCTATAAAACTTAAAACTTACTTCCTTTCATCACGTTTATGCTTCTTAGAGTTACAGATTCAGATGAAGTCAAATTTCAAAAATTAGACTCTTACAAACTTCTCCATGCCTCAAGACTTTCATATACCTCTGGTTATAAACCAAATGACCAGCCAAATAGTTAAACGCTATTTCTGTAAATAGCATTATAGAGAAAAAAAAACTTGTCAAGTTAATTTTCACTCTTGGTTTAGAAAAAGTAAATATGTTTCTTTACCACAGAAATTCTCGAGTTGATATTTGAAGATGTCCTCAAAGTTCCAATTGGATGTACTTATGTGGCCTTGAAACCCCTGTATTTTTAAATATTGACTTATAGTATTATTATTATCCAAGATACATTAATTTGGTAAACTCTGCCCTAAACTCTTTATTTTCAGTATTTATAAAGATATCATTGCCAGTATTCCATTGCTTTCAATCCTTTGAGGTTTTAATGGAGGACAGTAATTATTCATTTTCTGTTTTAATTATGGTTCTGGATATTTTCAATAGAAAAGATCTGGATGACTGTTTCTTAGCTTACTTAGGTGCAATAGGTAAAAATGATTCCTGGTCTATTTGCTGTGGGCTATTTCTCTAGCCCTTATCTTTGCTCTGGAAGGGGCATGTGGCCCTGTTCATGTAATTCCTTGTTACAACTTGGAAGGCCCTAGCAGAGCACTCTGACCTGCTCATGTCAATGCTGTTAATCCTCCAACTTGCTCAGCTGATGGACTATAGTTCTAAAGTACCAGTCTTTTCTTCATCTATGGCTGGTATGTGAGATTAGCTAGTACTACTGCACTGTACACTTCACTTCTAGCTTTCTCATAATTTCTATTATCAGAACTAACTATACTCGCCATCCTCTAGATGAAAAAAAAATGACGAACAGAGATGAAAGAAAAGGCAATTCCTTCTTATTTCATAAATATAAAATCATGTTCTCTGAAGACAAAAATACACTGTAGTCTATTAAAAAAGTGCATTATACTTTGTATTCCCAGGATATAGGGATTGTAACAATCTTATTGACAGGTAGTTTAAACCAAAACAGTATTGCAAAAATTGTATACATACTTGTGTTGAGTTAATTGAGAGTATATATTTGCATTATTTAAAGTTTTATAATTATATACTCTATAAAATATTCTATATTTGTATACTTCATATCATATTTCAAACATTGTATATATCTGATCCCTAATTTTAACCATGTCTATATGTGTATATAATGTTGCAAGTATTTTCTAGAATTTATGTCTATATTTTTTCAATTCAGAGGAATACAAAGTTATCAAAAACAAACAGAAAATTATGTTTGCTTTAATTTCAATTATTATTAGTTCCATATTCTGTGAAAACCAATGTAAAAGCTAAATAGGAAAGTGTTAACCAGGAAGCAGGTAAATTTGTACTTATTTGATCATTTCATTAAGGGTATATTTCTACTGTGAGAACACAGGCCATTACTTTAATGAAATTATTGATGCCTTGAGGCAAATATAATTTTTATAATAAAATACTTGGTTGATGCAAATTGTAGGGCATAAGGAATAATAAAAAAAGAAATATCAATCTATCCACTAAGAACTTTGTAGCCTCTGTAATCCCCTTCCCCAGGATATTCCCTGCTACCCATTCACACAGGTACCTGCCAATATGAATGTTATGTATATTATTCCCCACATTTTCTTTATAGTTTTATCATGTATGCAGCTATCCCTAAATAACATGTCATTTGGTTTGACACGTTTTTGGCTTGATATAAATCAGATTGTGCTGTATATACTCTCTTATGACTTGCTTTTTAAAATCATTTTGACTTGCTGAATTCAGTCATGATAATATGTGGTTGTAATTCAGTAATAAACATTACTGTATACTGTGCTTTTTTTCCATGTTCCATTTTTATTTTTCCATGTCACTATGAACAGACTTTTAGGTTACTGTCTTTTTCTGCTATTTTAAACAATGCTACTATAAAAATTTCTGTATCTATTTCTTGGCACACACATGCAAATAGAATTGGTGGTTCTTAGAGTTTATAGATCTTCCATTCATTCATAAAATGCTCAATTGTTTTCAAAATAGGCTGTATTAATATCTCTACCAGCTTTGTATGAGAATTATCAGATGAAATTTCCTGTTGTTCTTCATTCATATTAAAATTGGATGTACATTTTTAATTTTGCCCATGTTGTGGCAATATCATTGTGGTTTTAATTTGCATTTTTTTGTTTCCAAATAAGGTTGATAATATTTTCAAATGCTTAAAGGCCATTTATTTTCTTCTGAGAACAAGATTTCTGCCCTTTTCTTCTTCCAAGTTATTTGTGTTTACTCTACTTATAGTAGTCCTCTAGTCTTGATACTAAGCCTTTGCATATAACTTGCCAAAACACCACAGTTTATGGATTTTTCTCTTTAGTCTCCCTCTTTAGCATCTTTTGGTTAATAGAAATTCTCAAATTATCAGACTTCATCAATATTTTCTTTATGGTTTGGATTTTGTAGCTAGAAATCTTTTTATATTCTGAAGTGATATCGAGTTTCTTATTATCTTTGGAAATTAAATTTTATGAATGAATAAGATAGGCATTCAATTCTTCCCATGTAAATAGCTAAATGTCCTAACACCAGTTGGATATCCCATTCTTTGACAGTGATCTGTAATGCTGTATTTTGTCTGCCCCATTGTCAATTTGTTCTTCTTGTGTCCAGGTCCATTCTTATTTTATTACTTTAGTTTATGTAAGTCTTGCTAGCTGTTAATGAAATTTTGTCCAATTTGTTTTCTTCAGGAGGCTCTTGGCTATTCTTGATTCTTTTTATTCCCATTAACATTTTGAATCAACATACCAAGTTGTCTCAAAGAAAGATAAAAGAACACACATGAAAATCTTGAGATTTTAATTAGAACTTAATTGACTCAATAGACATATTTAAGGAGAAATGATGTATAATCATTTAGGTATTCTGTAATGTTTTTCAGTAACGTTTTACATATGACGCTGGTGACTTTTGTGGAGTAATTTTTTAACAATTTAATTTTTAACAGTTATAGAATTATTCAGATTTATATATCCTCTTGAATATATATTTTTATAAGTTTATTTTGCTAACTTTCTCTAAATTTTTGCTATCAAATTATAATAGTTTCTTATTTACTGTTTGATTTCTGCTGTATCTATAGATACCCCTTTTTTTCATTTCTCTTTTTTCTCTTCCTCCATCCTTCCCTCCCCATCTCTTACACACACACACACACACACACACACACACACACACACACACGTATGAGATAACTTTTGCAATTCTATTTTTGTATTAATCTTGGCACAGGTTGATGATTTTATAAACAATTTTTATAATTCTAATGATTCATTTGCTTCTTTTATCATCACTGTTTATTTTCTTTCTCTATGTTTTTATTGTGTGGTCTCTTGTATCTATTGTGTTGTATCTTGTATTATTGTGTTGTCACTTGTATCTATTAGATGACTTATCTCCCTAATTTTTGTCCTTTCTTCTTTTGCACCAGAAGATTTTCAGTGTATACATTTGCTTTAAATATCACTTTAGCTGAATCACAAAATTTTTATATGTGATATTTTATTATTTTTCAGTTATTTTTAATTTTTCTAAAGAATGTTTTCTTTGACCAATGAATACTTCTAAAGTATGGGTGTATTACAAATTTACAACCTGGTGACATCTTATTTTCTAACTCCCTTTGTGTTATTTACTTCAGGCTTAATTACTTTGCAATTAGAGTACATGATGTGAGTTATACAGATTCATTTAAATTTGTTGAGATTGCCTTATATCCTGATATGTGTCCAGTCTTTGAAAAGAAAGTTCATTCCCTAAAATTATGAAGCTCATTCCCTAAAATGTTCATTCCCTAAAATTTCTGAAAAAAAATTCATTCTCTACAATTGTGTTTCTTCCCTATATCTATGTCATTTTTAAAAATCCTGTTAATTGTTACTCACATCTCTGATATTCTTACGGATTAATTTTTCTATCTATAATTATACTGAAATATTAAACACTCCTATTATGATGTTGGGTTTGTCAAGTTTTTCATGTGATTTTCATTAGTTTTGTGTCACATAGGTTGAAGCTATATTATTTTATGCATGCAGACTTAAATTGCATATCTTCCTAGTGAATTGAATATTTCATGACTACATTGTAACCTTACTTATCTATTTTCTCTGTGTGGAAGATTCTATCTTGGAAAGATGACTGCAATGACATCTCTTATCTTATAGACTCTTTTTATAATATGATTTGACACTCCTTCCATTGAGAGATGGGTCTTTGTTCCCGCCTCTCGAACCTGGGAAACTTGTGATTAAGGGGGAAGTAACACAATGTGCCATCTGAAACTAGATCGTAAAAGGCAATAACGTTTCTACTGAGCTGCCATGTTGTGAGGAAGCCCTAACTAAAGAACATGAGATACTACACAGAGAGGCCACATGCAGGTTTTCTGGCCAATAGCCAGATGATATCTGTTCTTTGCCATTGAATCAACTCCAGACTTTGAATCTTTCCAGCTAGGGCTCCAGACACTGAGAATCAGAGACAGGTGGTCTGGATGCATTGTTTGAATTAATAAACCCACAGAATCTAAAGCATAACATTTTAAACTGCTTTTTAGAGATTACTTATTAATCTTCCATAGATTACTGAAATAATCTGGTCATAACTAGTCACACCAGCATTCTTTTGATTATTTCTGTGATATGCCACGTAGGATTTAGTACCACTACATGTAACCAAACCACCTAAGTGAACTGTAAGGCTGCTTTTTTCTCTTCTGTAAAAGAAGTCTGGAGACAGCTCAGAAATGACAGCCCATGGAACAAAGTTCCTTATCTCTTTTTCTTATGTCATTTTTAGCACAATGCTTTAATTTTTAACTTTACCTCATGTTCACATTCCAGACATCATGGAGGGAAAATGGGAATAAGTACAAAATAGGTCTTCCTTCCAACTGACTGATCCTCTATTAAAGAGAGTTCCTTGAATCCACAGTTTATGCTTCATTAGCTACACCTACAACAAGGCAGCCTGGAAAATGCAGTTTTAAGTTTGACAAATTGCCATTTGAAGAAAATCAGTTTTCAGTTGCTAAGAAAAACTGAGAGATTGTATTTGAAGTAGTTCCTGCTGACATTATTTGCTACAAGTGGTGTATCTTCTCCTTTCACTCTAGCTGTATCTATCATTCTAGTGAAAATAGTACAAAGCTGGAGTGTTTGCAGATGGACCATTTTTGGATTTTATTAATACATTCATATTTATTGTGATGAGATTGATGTCTATCAACTTATCCTGTGTTTATTTTTCTATCTTCTTATTGAAAATCTTTAAAACATTAATCAGCATAGACTTAGGGACTAAAGGTAATCACTTAATTAACGTACTTAATCTTCACATTGATAATGTTGAAGAGGGCTCACTACACAAGCCTACAGCTTTGTGATTTTTATCTTTGACACCAAGATACATGGTAACAAGGAAGTTGTTTTCTGACAGAATTATTTAAAAATAATTCAAGGGATAGGGGATAGTATAATTTTTGAACCACTGTAATGTTACAAGTGTAAACAGCATTTTAAAGACTTTGATCAAATATTGGAAATAATGTCATTTTGGTTCTGAGAGAAGCCAGAAACAGCTAGTGAAAGTGGAAAATAAGAAGCATGACAAGCAATGGGGAAAGGATTCCCTATTTAATAAATGGTGCTGGGAAAACTGGCTAGCCATATGTAGAAAGCTGAAACTGGATCCCTTCCTTACACCTTATACAAAAATTAATTCAAGATGGATTAAAGACTTACATGTTAGAATTAAAACCATTAAAATCCTACAAGAAAACCTAGACAATACCATTCAGGACATAGGCATGGGCAAGGACTTCATGTCTAAAACACCAAAAGCAATGGCAACAAAAGCCAAAATTGACAAATGGGATCTAATTAAACTCAAGAGCTTCTGCACAGCAAAAGAAACTACCATCAGAGTGAACAGGCAACCTACAGAATGGGAGAAAATGTTTGCAATCTACTCATCTGACAAAGGGCTAATATCCAGAATCTATAATGAACTCAAACAAATTTACAAGAAAAAAACAAACAACACCATCAAAAAGTGGGCAAAGGACATGAACAGACACTTCTCAAAAGAAGACATTTATGCAGCCAAAAAACACATGAAAAAATGCTCATCATCACTGGCCATCAGAGAAATGCAAATCAAAACCACAATGAGATACCATCTCACACCAGTTAGAATGGCCATCATTAAAAAGTCAGGAAACAACAGGTGCTGGAGAGGATGTGGAGAAATAGGAACACTTTTACTCTGTTGGTGGGACTGTAAACTAGTTCAACCATTGTGGAAGTCAGTGTGGCGATTCCTCGGGGATCTAGAACTAGAAATACCATTTGACCCAGCCATCCCATTACTGGGTATATACCCAAAGGACTATAAATCATGCTGCTATAAAGACACATGCACACGTATGTTTACTGCGGCACTATTCACAATAGCAAAGTCTTGGAACCCACCCAAATGTCCAACAACGATAGACTGGATTAAGAAAATGTGGCACATATACACCATGGAATACTATGCAGCCATAAAAAATGATGAGTTCATGTCCTTTGTAGGGACATGGATGAAACTGGAAACCATCATTCTCAGTAAACTATCGCAAGGACAAAAAGCCAAACACCGCATGTTCTCACTCATAGGTGGGAATTGAACAATGAGATCTCACGGACACAGGAAGGGGAACATCACACTCCAGGAACGGTTGTGGGGTGGGGGGAGGGGGGAGGGACAGCATTAGGAGATATACCTAATGCTAAATGACGAGTTAATGGGTGCAGCAAAACAACATGGCACATGGATACATATGTAACAAACCTGCACGTTGTGCACATGTACCCTAAAACCTAAAGTATAATAATAATAAAAAAAAAAAGTGAAAAAAAAAAAAAAACAAAACAAAACATGGCCAGATAGCCAGATGTAGTGGTACTTGCCTATAATCCCAGCTACATGGGAGGCTGAGGCAGGAGAATCGATTGAACCTGGGAGGCAGAGGCTGCACTGAGCCGAGATAGTGCCACTGCACTCCAGACTGGGTGACAGAGTGAGACTCTGTCTTAAAAAACAAAAAACTACTTCATTTCTGTTTTAAGGCAAATAGTTATATAAAAGATTTACTGCAAGGAAACTTAAATCACTTTAATATTGACTTAATTCACATATAATAAATCACTTTATAGATAACTGTAGCATTTATAAAGTCAATATTTTAGGATATTAATAACAACTTAGTTTTTAAGAAGTCTAACTCATATAACAACTCAGGAACTATCTATTGTGCAAAAGCATAAAACTACATTTACCGTATGGTCATTGGGGTTAATGTTTGCTTCGCCTGGACGAAAACAGATCATTTAACAGTATCTGTTGAACTCAATATTTACAAATGCAGTGACTGAATGATCAGCAATCATTGGATGTAGAATTTCTGGCATGTTTGTTAAATACCAACTTTATTATTTAATAATTGTACTTTAGATTATTAACTCTTAAGATTAAAGTGTGTAAGTTAAGAACTGCCCTTGTCCAAAGCTCAGAGCTTCTAGGAATGGCCTCAATAAAGATAGTATTCCTTTTGTCCTGGTAAAAAAAAAAAAAAAAAAAAAAAAAAAAAAAAAAAAGAAGCATGACAGCTACAGAGTAGGTTTAATAGGGGGTGCTAGTGGCTTGTGTAATCTGAAGTATGTCTTAGGTGGTTTTTTTTTTTTTTTTTTTTTTTTTTTTTTACTGTAGGTGTAAGAGCTAACTTCTACTTGCTCTAGAAATGAAGGATTTATTCTAGGAAAATGAGTCCAAGACAGAAATAAAAATACAGCCAGACCTTACTGAGTCCAAAGGAGAAAACTGGAGAGCTATTAGACGAGGATGCCATTCACTCAAGGGCAGATTCTGCTTATTGTTTCCTTTTCTCTCTTTCTTTCCCATTTCTCACTCTGTGGATGCCCAGCTGGTTTCTTTGATTTATTTCATTTCCCTCCTTCTTTCATTTAGGTTCTCTTGATTACTCTTCTCATTCATTTCCCGTAATGATTACCCCAGGTTCTTTCCCATCATGACAACACAGGGTGCATTATTTTTGCCACTACTGAAAACTGGCAAATATCATCTGTTATTTCATAGTCAAATTTTTCTCTGAGAGAGGGGAGTTTTCTGATTCTGCTTGTATTTTTGAACCAGGTCGCAGCCCTAGTTCACTGGCCAGAATATGGATCAATTTTCCTTGATCAGGTTTATACACCTAATCAGTTGAAGCCCAGGTTTGGATAAATCTTATAGTATATAACTCAGCAGGGGCAATCTAGGGCCCTTATAGAAAAGTATTTAACATATAATGTATGTGCGTGCATACTGGTATCTTTTGAAGCTGAAAGTATTATATTAGTTTTCAGAATTCTAATAGTATGTGCCTGCTATCCACTGGCAAGGTGGTTCCAATGTTCTTTGCTTGTAAAAAAATTCCTATTTTTGACCTGTAGACAGCATTAGAGTGATTTTTAAATTCACGTGTAGTTTTTCCTCTTAAATGTGTTTAATAAACTTCAAATTTTACAACAGTTTAGATTTATAAAATTGTTGCAAAGATAGTGCTAAATTCATATGTGCCCCTAGTTTACTCTACATTAATATGGTACATTTGGCACAATTAATGAACCAATAGTTATACATTAAAATTAACTAAAGTCCATAATGTATTTGGATTTCCTCAGTTTTTTCCTATTATCCTTTTTCAGTTCCAGGATTTCGTCCAGGATACCACATCACATTTAATACTTATAACTTCTTAGGGTCCTCCTGGATGTGGCTGTTTTCTCCTTTTATTTCTTTGTCTTCTTCTAGCTTAAAAAATTCTAGGCTGTTTTCTTGATTTGTTTCGAAATTCATATTGATAGAGCTTCGGAAAGGCTTTCGTAAGTAGGATTAAAAGCTTAATTCTGTAGCTTAATGGAAGTATGAAGTCAAGCAAAATGAAAAACAAGAGTAATAAAAAATACTTGTTATTTTAAAAAAATGACATTTAAAGCCCTATGATACTAATATTCTTGTTGAAATTGTTTTACTTTGCATATTTATTTACAAAATTTTACTGATGAAGTAACTTATTGCTACATTTAGCATGTACTTAATTAAACATTATAAAATCTACAAGTCACACTTATTTAAAGTTCTTTCATAATTTTAAATTTAATTATCTGAAAATTATCAATCATCTTATCAGTCAATATTGAAATTGCATGCATGTCAGTATAATTATTAATGCCAGCCCATTTACTGGCTCATTTACTCTGGCTATGCACAATTTTGTGTGACATTTAAAAAAGAACAGTTTTCATCATGATGCAATCATTTTTTCTGAAGATCAACAAAAGATCTATTTCTTATAATTCTGTTACTTGTTGTTTTTCTGACTAAATTCATAGACTGAGAAGAACCAGATGGTAATGGAAAATATACCAGTAGTAGTCTATTTAATTGGTATCTTACATTGTTTTTCTTTCTATTCCAGAAGGATCTACGTTTTATTTCTTTTACTACAGGAAGGCAATAAAATTCAATCTCTTACATTTAACGATACTTTTACATTTATTTCTCATTTGCATCTTACATATATTCTGTGATACAGATAAAGTAAATATAAACTCAGCATCATCAGGGCTCATCTACCTTTGGATACAAGTAAAATAAAATAAATATTAATACACCTATTATATTGACTCATTTAACCACATTTGCAAAATGCAGGACATCCTTCTCTTTTCCCATGGTCTATTCATTCTCTTGTACCATGTGCTCCTTGATGAAGTCCAATCTTAAGAAGCCATTGGGTGAGAATGCAATGTTGATTGCTGACATATTAAATGCATTTATTATTTGATTGACTGCTCTTAGAATGTATACATTGCATTTGTTTTTCCTTTTGTATCATTCACTATTTTGTTTAAGTAATTTATGTAATTCCTACTATGTGCCTAACTCTCCTTTGTATGTGATAGTTTTAGGGTGTATTAATAGGCTTGTTTCTTGGCTTTAAGAATTTTATATACTTAATTAGGTAAACAGGACAAGCGATAGACAGGTACATAAGAAACAGACACGAAAATTTCAAAAAGTGATGGTTGCTATGAAGAAAATGCAGTATGGTTATGTGAGAAAGAGTAATATAGTTGCTACTGAGATGGCTTGTAAGTTGAGATTTAATGATGAGAAAGAACCAAATGTGAACAGTCAGAAGAATAGGGTTCCAATCAAAAGAAACAGCCAGCTTAAAATCTCAAAAGCTTCATGAACTTAAGTAGTATTTCCAAAGAAATGTGTGGTCACAACACATTAAATGAAAGGAAGAGTTTCTCCTGAAGCAATCTGAAGAGGCCCTAATAGGACCAGATAGCCTTACTTTTAGAAAACAGAAGCAATTCTAATTCCTATATAAAAGAGCCCAACGTAAAGGCAATTATATCATTTAATATCAAGCAAGTGTTCTCTATACCAACCATACTCAAGTTTTAACTTTTCCCTGATATAGCATATTCTTAAGGTTTCTCCTTTGCTATCAAACCCCTCCACTTTCTTCTTCTCTGCCGGTAGAAAAGCCCTATTCATCTTCTGAGACAAGCTAAAGTGTTCCCTTCCCTGGGGATACTCTCGACATCCTCAGGATGTAAGGTCCCAGAGCACTCTGTGAATATTGCTTGCATGGAATTTAGTACATTGTAATCTGCCTCCCCCATCCCTGCTTTATGAGCTTGTCAATGAAAGGGCTTTATCTCATTCATTTTGCATTTCTTCCCTCTCCACTACAACCACCGGGCAAAATTCAATTTTTTACAAAATAATTACTGGTTGAATAAAGAAAGAATAATTTAATTAATTAAATAATTTTAAAGAAAATATATTTTAAGAAATGTTTAATATTTATTTTTAACTGGGATTAACACAAACAGGCAAATGGTGCTACAACATAGTGCCGATGCAATTTTTGACTTCAAACAAATTGGTGCTAATAACAATAAATGCATATTGGTTATAGTTTATTGGGTTTGTGGAAAAAGCTACATATAGAAAGCTGTCAGAGACTTAGCTACTCTTTTAGTTGGACACAAAGTAGCAATTTGGCTGATTTATATCCAAATGTTTAAATCAATTACTGATCATATTCTTTTACAAAAAGAAAAAAAGGAATAATACTTTGACCATTTTGTTTGCATTATTGGCATTTTATTCTTGAGGCAAACTTGAAAGTATATATTGTGAAAAGTAGATTCTAAGCATTCTTCTGGCTGGAATTTCAATATTTTTCCAGGTTGAATTCTCTCTTTTTGTTGTAGAGAAAACATCAGGGTGTTGGGTCAAATGTTGACATTTTAGTGACATCATTACTACCAACTGCTAATGTCAACTTAATTTGAAGGGGTTAAAAAGAAGTTTTATAAAGAAATGAATACACTTCCCACATGTTAGGAGGCATGGCAGATATTGTTAATGCAAGTGACACAAGTCAGATATTTCTTTAATTTTTCTTGACTATCCAGAAATTAAAGAGTTCAGTTGTGCTCATGATAGGTTGATTGCTTAGAGAGATAAAAGTTATTTAAATAGATAAGAAATGTCTTTATAGTCACTTTATGCTATTTAACAAAGATGAATTTTGTGAATAAACAAATTGTAAGTGAAATTTTCAAATAACAATAACTGCTTTTTTTTGCTATCAGCCAAATTACAGTTAGCTTTACAATATAAAATGTTAACATGAAAATACCTAATGTAGTGAAATGGTAATATTTCTTGCAAACTGATGCCAGAAATTGTTAATATATACCCAACAGCTTTAGGCCTTATCAGAGAAAGAGCTGAAAGTGTTGAAATATCTGAATAATTAGTGGGGAATATCCCGTTGCCCACACATTGCCATTTTCAAGCACAGACTCTTAGAAAATCTGCATGAGCTAGTCTCACATGTCATTAACTCACACGTCTGAAAGTGAATGCAGGTAAATGTTTCTGATATTTTAGAAGGACACTGGGAGTGATGCAATAATCTTTTACATTGGTTCTATGATCTCTTTATAAGACCTGGGGTCACCATAAAACATAGTAACAGAGACAGGTAACCACTTTATACTGTAGCCCCACATGTTAGAACTTAGTATGCTAGCTATTACAATGGGACTTTAATTTAAGCTGGATATGTCAGCCATACCCTTCCACATTTCAGTTCTTCATCCACAGCCCTATTAATAATTCATTCAGTATCACTTATCATTTTACATACCAAAGTTAGCAAAATTATTTATCTTTATCATAATGATGATTATTATTATGTGAGGAAGGGTCTTATTCTGTCGCCCAGGCTGGAGTGTGGTGGCTTGATCATGGCTCACTGCAGCCTCCATCTCCTGGGCTCAAGTGATCCTCCCACCTCAGCCTCCTGGGTAGCTAGGACTAGAGGTGTGCACCACCACACCTGGCCACACCTGGCTAATGTTTTGTAGAGACGTGGTTTTGCCATGTTGCTCAGGCATGTCTTGAACTCCTGAGTGCAAGTGATCTGCCCTTCTTGGCCTCTCAAAGTGCTGGAATTGCAAGCATGAGCCACTGCACTCAACCTAACTTTATTATTTTCTCATTTTTGACTTTTCTACAAGGAGCACATACAATGAAGGCATTTTTGTAAAGTAAGAAATATGAGGAGGAAAAATATCCATTCATAATCCCTATTATTTAGAAACGATAACTATACACATTTTGAAATATCTAAACAAATATTTAATGGGTGCATAATATATAATTTCTATTGTATAGTTTAAGTTGCAATATTTAATTAGTTTTTCTTTTATATTTCCAAGCTTGTACTAATATAAGTAAAATCACAATCTTGTCTTTATACCTAAAATTTTGAATGGGTTTCTTCAAAACAGCTTCTAAGATTTGCTAAGATGTAAGATACAAATATTTTTTATTTTTTGGCGAAAAAATGTTGCATTAGCTACTCCAGAAATTCTTCATATTTATACTTTATCACTAAATGATTGCTAATGTCATAAACTCTTAAGAGCCTGAGTATCATATAATAGAATTTAATTATGACTATCATATATAAATAAATGATACTTAAATACTTCATTAATTCCATGAACATTAACATTTTTTGATAAATAAGAAATTAATCTTTTGTACTTCCCATGTTGTATAATTCTTTTCATTTATCTGATGGACTTCAGTGTTTTCATTATCAATTGTGTGACTGGCATTATATTTTTGGTGAAACCTCTTGCATTTATATTTATTTCCTTGTATAGATTAATGCATAGCCTTTGTCTTCTTCTTGGGGATTTTCATCTACTTTGTGTGAAAATAAAATTATTTCTGGAATCCTTGTATATAGCTAGTTAGCTCTACCCCACAGCCATCATTTTTGGTATTACAAGTATATGCAGTGTAAGTAAATTTTCTTCTCCTGTGCTGTCTATTTTCTGCATAAATCAGTTTTTTTTCATCAGGGCAGTGAGGGGCTTGCTTAAGTGATATCTTAAGTACTACACCTTTAACATGTTTTGTGACTTGACTTTTTAAGGACCAGGACTAGGTCATTCTTTTATTATCATTCGGCATTAAGTAAAAAGTGGTGTGCACAATAAACACCTTTGTATTATAACAAAACAATAGTTGCTAATTAATGGCATAGTGCTACTTGGTATTATGGTTCTGTACATGTTGTGTTTGGCTCAGATGTGCAGTTATGTTTTTAAATTTCCTCAAAAAGACTGCACATTTGGTCAGGGCTTGTGTTATTTCTTTTAGACAGTCTCTTGAACGCTACGTACACAGTGTGTGTTAAATAAATGCTTTCCAATTATTGGGGTAGAATAAACAACTGGGTGCTTTATTTTGTTGGAGTGCTAATAATAAATGGCAAAGAAGAAAAATTAATCTGAAGTATGAGGGAGAAGTTTAGAAGAAATGTTTTGAAACAGTTTCAAAGACTAAAAACACATTTAGAATAAATGGATTGTAAAATAATTGTAATCTACCTGGGTTTTTTTTTTTTTGTGGATGAAATATAAACTTAAAAAAAGTGTCCCTTGATTATCTTAGTCTCTGAATGTGCTGCAATGACTATATCAACAGAAGCTATACTTGTTCAATGTAGAGTTCTTGGACCAAACACTTACTTAGAAATCTCAATACTGTTTCACATTGAGGATTTGTTCCATCTATTCATTCATGGAATGGTTATAACTATTTTCCCAGATGGATTACATCCAACTCTGTAATGATTAGGCCAGATTTGTTCACTTGAAATTGTCACCATATATTTTTTGGCTTTCAAAATTAATATTTACTAAATTGAGACATATAAACCATAGGCAAGAGAGGGGGCGAAAATATTTTTCCAGTGTGCTCTGTTTTCCTCCACTTATGAGCATTCTTTCAATCACACTCAATGAAGTATTCTGTCTTCAATATTAAAATTTTTGTAGGTGAATTTTAAGATAAACATTGAGGTTTTAAAATTTATTTATCAATTATTAGAGTAGAAGAATATAATACTTTGATACCACATTAGAAATTGATGTATTAGTGGGGGGTGGAGTCAAGATGGCCAAATAGGAACAGCTCCGGTCTACAGCTCCCAGACTGAGCAGCACAGAAGATGGGTGATTTCTGCATTTCCGTTTGAGGTACCAGGTTCATGTCACTAGGGAGTGCCAAACAGTGGGTGCAGGACAGTTGGTGCAGCACACTGTGTGTGAGCCGAAGCAGGGCGAGGCATTGCCTCACTCGGGAAGCACAAGGGGTCAGGGAGTTCCCTTTCCTAGTCATAGAAAGGGGTAACAGACGGCACCTGGAAAATCGGGTCAGTCCCACCCTAATACTGCGCTTTTCCAACGGGCTTGGAAAACGGCACACCAGGAGATTGTGTCCCGTACCTGGCTCGGAGGGTCCTATGCCCACAGAATCTCGCTGATTGCTAGCACAGCAGTCTGAGATCAAACTGCAAGGTGGCAGCAAGACTGGGGGAGGGGCGCCCGCCATTGCCCAGGCTTGCTTAGGTAAACAAAGCAGACAGGAAGCTCGAACTGGGTGGAGCCCACCACAGCTCAAGGAGGCCTGCCTGCTTCTGTAGGCTCCACCTCTGGGAGCAGGGCACAGACAAACAAAAATTCAGCAGGAACCTCTGCAGACTTAAACATCCCTGTCTGACAGCTTTGAAGAGAGTAGTGGTTCTCCCAGCACACAGCTGGATATCTGAGAACAGACAGACTGCCTCCTAAAGGGGGTCCCTGACCCCTGAGCAGCCTAACTGGGAGGCATCCCCCAGTAGGGACAGACTGACACCTCACTCAGCCAGGTACTCCTCTGAGACAAAACTTCCAGAGGAACTATCAGACAGCTGAATTTGTGGTCTCACGAAAATCCACTGTTCTGCAGCCATCGCTGCTGACACTCAGCCAAACAGGGTCTGGAGTGGACCTCTAGCAAACTCCAACAGACCTGCAGCTGAGGGTCCTGTCTGGTAGAAGGAAAACTAACAAACAGAAAGGACATCCACACCAAAAACCCATCTGTACATCACCATCATCAAAGACCAAAAGTAGATAAAACAACAAAGATGGGGAAAAAACAGAGCAGAAAAACTGGAAACTCTAAAAAGCAGAGCACCTCTCTTCCTCCAAAGGAACGCAGTTCCTCACCAGCAACAGAACAAAGCTGGATGGAGAATGACTTTGACAAGTTGAGAGAAGAAGGCTTCAGATGATCAAACTACTCCGAGCTACGGGAGGAAATTCAAAACAATAGCAAAGAAGTTAAAAACTTTGAAAAAAAATTAGACGAATGGATAACTAGCATAACCAATGCAGAGAAGGGCTTAAAGGAGCTGATGGAGCTGAAAGCCAAGTTTCGAGAACTACGCGAAGATTGCAGAAGCCTTCGGAGCCGATGCAATCAACTGGAAGAAAGGGTATCAGTGACGAAAGATGAAATGAATGAAATGAAGCGAGAAGGGAAGTTTAGAGAAAAAAGAATACAAAGAAATGAATAAAGCCTCCAAGAAATTTGGGACTATGTGAAAAGACCAAATCTACATCTGATTGGTGTACCTGAAAATGACGGGGAGAATGGAACCAAGTTGGAAAACACTCTGCAAGATATTATCCAGGAGAACTTCCCCAATCTAGCAAGGCAGGCCAACATTCAGATTCAGGAAATACAGAGAACACCACAAAGATACTCCTCGAGAAGAGCAACTCCAAGACACATAATTGTCAGATTCACCAAAGTTGAAATGAAGGAAAAAATGTTAAGGGCGGCCAGAGAGAAAGGTCGGGTTACCCACAAAGGGAAGCCCATCAGACTAACAGCTGATCTCTCGGCAGAAACTCTACAAGCCAGAAGAGAGTGGGGGCCGATATTCAACATTCTTAAAGAAAAGAATTTTCAACCCAGAATTTCCTATCCCGCCAAACTAAGCTTCATAAGTGAAGGAGAAATAAAATACTTTACAGACAAGCAAATGCTGAGTGATTTTGTCACCACCAGACCTGCCCTAAAAGAGCTCCTGAAGGAAGCACTAAACATGGAAAGGAACAACCGGTACCAGCCACTGCAAAAACATGCCAAATTGTAAAGACCATCGAGGCTCAGAAGAAACTGCATCAACTAACGGGCAAAATAACCAACTAACATCATAATGGCAGGATCAAATTCACACATAAGAATATTAACTTTAAATGTAAATGGGCTAAATGCTCCAATTGAAAGACACAGACTGGCAAATTGGATAAGGAGTCAAGACTCATCAGTGTGCTGTATTCAGGAAACCCATCTCACGTGCAGAGACACACATAGACTCAAAATAAAGGCATGGAGGAAGATCTATCAAGCAACTGGAAAACAAAAAAAGGCAGGGGTTGCAATCCTAGTCTCTGATAATATAGACTTTAAACCAACAAAGATCAAAAGAGACAAAGAAGGCCATTACATAATGGTAAGGGGATCAATTCAACAAGAAGAGCTAACTATCCTAAATATATATACACCCAACACAGGAACACCCAGATTCATAAAGCAAGTCCTGAGTGACCTACAAAGGGACTTAAACTCCCACACAATAATAATGGGAGATTTTAACACCCCACTGTCAACACTAGACAGATCAACGAGACAGAAAGTTAACAAGGATATGCAGGAATTGAACTCAGCTCTGCACAAAGTGGACCTAATAAACATCTACAGAACTCTCCACCCCAAATCAACAGAATATACATTTTTTTCAGCACCACACCACACCTATTCCAAAATTGACCACATAGTTGGAAGTAAAGCTCTCCTCAGCAAACGTAAAAGAACAGAAATTAAAACAAACTGTCTCTCAGACCACAGTGCAATCAAACTAGAACTCAGGATTAAGAAACTCCCTCAAAACTGCTCAACTACATGGAAACTGAACAACCTGCTCCTGAATGACTACTGGGTACATAATGAAATGAAGGCAGAAATAAAGATGTTCTTTGAAACCAATGAGAACAAAGACACAACATACCAGAATCTCTGGGACACATTCAAAGCAGTGTGTAGAGGGAAATTTATAGCACTAAATGCCCACAAGAGAAAGCAGGAAAGACCCAAAATTGACACCCTAACATCACAATTAAAAGAACTAGAAAAGCAAGAGCAAACACATTCAAAAGCTAGCAGAAGGATAGAAATAACTAAAATCAGAGCAGAACTGAAGGAAATAGAGACACAAAAAACCCTTCAAAAAATTAATGAATCCAGGAGCTGGTGTTTTGAAAAGATCAACAAAATTGATAAACCGCTAGCAAGACTAATAAAGAAGAAAAGAGAGAAGAATCAAATAGATGCAATAAAAAATGAAAAAGGGGTTATCACCCCCGATCCCACAGAAATACAATCTACCATCAGAGAATACTACAAACACCTCTATGCAAATAAACTAGAAAATCTAGAAGAAATGGATAAATTCCTCGACAAATACACCCTCCCAAGACTAAACCAGGAAGAAGTTGAATCTCTGAATAGACCAATAACAGGCTCTGATATTGTGGCAATAATCAATAGCTTACCAACCAAAAAGAGTCCAGGACCTGGTGGATTCACAGCCGAATTCTACCAGAGGTACAAGGAGGAACTGGTACCATTCCTTCTGAAACTATTCCAATCAATAGAAAAAGAAGGAATCCTCCCTAACACATTTTATGAGGCCAGCATTGTCCTGATACCAAAGCCTGGCAGAGACATAACCAAAACAGAGAATTTCAGACCAATATCCTTGATGAACATTGATGCAAAAATACTCAATAAAATACTGGCAAACCGAATCCAGCAGCACATCAAAAAGCTTATACACCATGAACAAGTGGGCTTCATCCCTGGATGCAAGGCTGGTTCAACATACGCAAATCAATAAATGTAATCCAGCATATAAACAGCACCAAAGACAAAAACCACATGATTATCTCAATAGATGCAGAAAAGGCCTTTGACAAAATTCAACAACCTTCATGCTAAAAACTCTCAATAAATTAGGTATTGATGGGACGTATCTCGAAATAATAAGAGCTATCTATGAAAAACCCACAGCCAATATCATACTGAATGAGCAAAAACTGGAAACATTCCCTTTGAAAACTGTCCTCAGACCACAGTGCAATCAAACTAGAACTCAGGATTAAAAAACTCACTCAAAACCGCTCAACTACATGGAAACTGAACAACCTGCTCCTGAATGACTACTGGGTACATAATGAAATGAAGGCAGAAATAAAGACTACTGGGTACATAATGAAATGAAGGCAGAAACTGGCACAAGACAGGGATGCCCTCTCTCACCACTCCTATTCAACATAGTGCTGGAAGTTCTGGCCAGGGAAATCAGGCGGGAGAAGGAAATAAAGGGTATTCAATTAGGAAAAGAGGAAGTCAAATTGTCCCTGTTTGCAGATGACATGATTGTATATCTAGAAAACCCCATTGTCTCAGCCCAAAATCTCCTTAAGCTGATTAGCAACTTCAGCAAAGTCTCAGGATACAAAATCAATGTGCAAAAATCACAAGCATTCTTGTACACCAATCACAGACAAACAGAGAGCCAAATCATGAGTGAAGTCCCATTCACAATTGCTTCAAAGAGAATAAAATACCTAGGAATCCAACTTACAAGGGATGTGAAGGACCTCTTCAAGGAGAACTACAAACCACTGCTCAATGAAATAAAAGAGGATACAAACAAATGGAAGAACATTCCATGCTCATGGGTTGGAAGAATCAATATCGTGAAAATGGCCATACTGCCCAAGATAATTTATAGATTCAATGCCATCCCCATCAAGCTACCAATGACTTTCTTCACAGAATTGGAAAAAACTACTTTAAAGTTCATATGTAACCAAAAAAGAGCCCACGTCGCCAAGTCAATCCTAAGCCAAAAGAACAAAGCTGGAGGCATCAAGCTACCTGACTTCAAACTATACTACAAGGCTACGGTAACCAAAACAGCATAGTACTGGTACCACAACAGAGACATAGATCAATGGAACAGAACAGAGCCCTTGGAAATAATGCCACATATCTACAACTATCTGATCTTTGACAAACCTGACAAAAACAAGCAATGGGGAAAGGATTCCCTATTTAATAAATGGTGCTGGGAAAACTGGCTAGCCATATGTAGAAAGCTGAAACTGGATCCCTTCCTTACACCTTATACAAAAATTAATTCAAGATGGATTAAAGACTTACATGTTAGACCTAAAACCATAAAAACCCTAGAAGAAAACCTAGGCAATACCATTCAGGACATAGGCGTGGGCAAGGACTTCACGTCTAAAGCACCAAAAGCAATGGCAACAAAAGCCAAAATTGACAAATGGGATCTAATTAAACTCAAGAGCTTCTGCGCAGCAAAAGAAACTACCATCAGAGTGAACAGGCAACCTACAGAATGGGAGAAAATTTTTGCAACCTACTCATCTGACAAAGGGCTAATATCCAGAATCTACAATGAACTCAAACAAATTTACAAGAAAAAAACAAACCCCATCAAAAAGTGGGCAAAGGATATGAACAGACACTTCTCAAAAGAAGACATTTATGCAGCCAAAAAACACATGAAAAAATGCTCATCATCGCTGGCCATCAGAGAAATGCAAATCAAAACCACAATGAGATACCATCTCACACCAGTTAGAATGGCCATCATTAAAAAGTCAGGAAACAACAGGTGCTGGAGAGGATGTGGAGAAATAGGAACACTTTTACACTGCTGGTGGGACTGTAAACTAGTTCAACCATTGTGGAAGTCAGTGTGGCGATTCCTCAGGGATCTAGAACTAGAAATACCATCTGACCCAGCCATCCCATTACTGGGTATATACCCAAAGGATTATAAATCATGCTGCTATAAGGACACATGCACACGTATGTTTGTTGCAGCACTATTCACAATAGCAAAGAGTTGGAACCAACCCAAATGTCCAACAACGATAGAATGGATTAAGAAAATGTGGCACATATACACCATGGAATACTATGCAGCCATAAAAAATCATGAGTTCATGTTCTTTGTAGGGACATGGATGAAACTGGAAAACATCATTCTCAGCAAACTATCGCAAGGACAAAAAGCCAAACACCGCATGTTCTCACTCATAGGTGGGAATTGAACAATGAGAACTCATGGACACAGGAAGGGGAACATCACACTCCAGGGACGGTTGTGGGGTGGGGGAAGGGGGGAGGGACAGCATTAGGAGATATACCTAATGCTAAATGACGAGTTAATGGGTGCAGCAAACCAACACGGCACCTGTATACATATGTAACAAACCTGCACATTGTGCACATGTACCCTAAAACCTAAAGTATAATAATAAAAAAAAAAAGAAATTGATGTATTAGTAACAGTATTACTACAACAGTAACAGTACAGCATTATTTTATTCTAAAAATGGGTTAATCTTTCTTTGACTATAAATATAGCTCACGTCAGAAATACTTCTGAATATATATACAATAGTCATTTAATTACCTTTTTACTGTTGAATATCTACATATAAATGTTGTAACATGAATTTTATAGACTTTTTGCTTAAAATTTGTTTGATTTCAAAAGCCTATGTGAAATTCCATTGTTTTTACTCTATAGGCACATTTTAGATGGTTGTAACGATGCATATATGAGTGTGGACAGACAGGCGGACACATAGGGGCATACGGTCCTGTTGAGAAACTTTTTCATCTTGGTGACATGCTCATATAAGAAACAGTATATGCTTGCTGATGGACCTATTATGTGCAGATTGGCAAAGAACATCCTCCTCTGCACAAAGAAAAGTTAGTCGAAGACTTGTAACTAAAGAGCAAATTTATTAAAACTGAAATCAACAGTTTTAAACAATCACCATGATGGAATTTATTACTTTAATCTGATGGCTGGATGGACAAGGGCATGTGGGTTTCTGTCTCACTTCAATATCCGTGGTGCCAAGCACAGTGTGCCTGATGCAAGAGAAAGCAGTCAATAAATATGCACTAAATGGAAAAATGAATGAATAAATGTAATATATATAAACATATCTGTAAATTTGCATATCAGTGGTTGAGGCTGAAGTAGATGCTTAGTTACGAGAAGAAATGTTGTATCTTAATATCTTAGTTAACAAATGACACTATTTCAAAACCAAACATCTTTCTATTTACCGACAAGTATTTATGACTAAAGAGAGCTAAACAATTTACTTCAGATGATTCAGAAGTATAAATAAGACTAACACAACTGAATGAGCTGTTTCCCTAGTCTGGGGAATTCTCTTCAGTTCCATCTTGATTAGTGGCGAGCGCAGTGCATCCTAGCTATTCTTTGTCTTTTGTTTCTACCTTGGCTATTTCTTCTGGAGGCATCTGTCACATTGTATTCGGTTCACTCTGCATTCTGTTAATGCTTTGAGCTAGCTGTAGGGTATCTGCTTAGGAGCAACTAGAGGTACTCCCAGTAGGGACAATGACATGTGGAAAAAATAAGCAAAAACTACCCACAGAGGTACTGGCTTCCAACAATTTTGCAGAAGTGTGAAGATTTACAGCAGAAAATAAAGCACCTCATGCTGGGTCTGGCTCCAAGCCTCCCTCAAGAACTTTCCACTGAAGCAATCTCTTTTATCCTGTGAGCTTAGTGTTCTGTATGAAGGAGTTTAAGTTTCATATTAACAAATTGGCTTAATTATTTTTAACCAAACTGTTAACTACCTGCAGCGACTTTAGAAAAAGCTCCCAACAAGTTTTAGTTTTTCTTTCAAGAGGAAATTACACAAAGCTGTTAAAACTGAATCGAGTTTTCTCTGGGAAGGAGTAAGATTCCTCTCCCAGGGAGAGCCTGAGCGGCCAGGTGGGAAGCTTACAGGCAAGCACGGCTTCCAGGAAAAGAAGTAAAAAGGATTTGAGCTTGCCCGCAGCAACACAGTTTGTTTATCACTGAAGACTTCTTTCCATTACGTTGTTTAAATTTCTAATTTAGTAGCCATCAAAGAGAAGCATTGAGGTATGTCAATTCAGGTGTGTTCTGCCAAACTTCTCAGAGCATATAGGTATGAATATTGTATTATGAAGAATTCAGGGCAAAGAAAATCTGGTAGGTTTCACTTTGCCCACTGGTGTGGCAGTATTCGTTTAAAACTAATTGTGGCCAAGAATTGGTTTCTCTTCTTCAATATAGACAGGTAATTGTAGCACATCTATGCAGCACTATATTCACTCTTCTAAACCTCACAAAGTTGCAAAGTTCTAAAATTATAAAACATATTCGTGACTATTGACTTCAGATGATTCATAACCTAAGTAAAAATGTGAAAATACTTCTATTAGCATCTTTTAATTTCATATAATGTTGGTAGAAACACGAGGCTTATTCATTTTTGATAATTATTACCATGATGTTAAATATGATTTTGTTTCATTACGCTAAGCACATTCATATGCACAACCATACTTTTCTATTATTCTATGTTGTAATGGTAGCTGTTTAATTCCTCAATAGAAATTGATAACCTTATTCTGTTAATCAAGATTTATTTTGAAAACTTTCAGCTGCCATCATTCTAAAAGAGAAGCTTCTAGAGCAGTTCAGCAATGCTTTCTGAGATGCCGATGGTTGACCAAGACAGCCTGCACATTCTCCACAGCTTGACTAAAGTTTAGCCAGGCTTCTTCCTGACTCTAGGTCCCTGACCTCCCTTTTCTTAGAGCCTTTAGAAACCTTGCAGTTTTATCTGCCTCTTTGAGACATACATCATCTCCTAGCTTCTTGCCAGTCTCACAACTCAGGAATGTCTCTGTCAAGGACCTGGGAGCCATCCTTTGAAATGTAATCCTCAAAGAAGATAGCACCTCTATCTCCCAGTTTCTGTGGGAAGCTAGGAGTCTGACTTCGATATAGGATAGGGGATAAGTGGCAATTAGCAAACGCAGATGGCCTAATCATAGACCAGTCTTCTCCCTAACATACTCCAAGACAAACAGGTTATGAATAAAATGTAAAAAATGTGATGGCTGGTTAGGCATGTGGAAAGAAGATTTACCAAATGACTTTTACAGTATTGGATAATGATAATGATAGCAGCAATATCATTTTTCTTCCCTTAAGAATTCTAAGTTCTTTACAGAGAATCATCAAAACATTGTGATCTAGATTAAGAGACATATATAACATACATATATATAGATTTCTTCCCCAAAATGTAGCATGAAATAAATGTCTCAAGATTATGGAAAAAACATTTAATAGAATCTGAAACACTAGACAGTTACACTCTTTTGTTTTAACTTCATCACCAATTTAAAATTTTATTAATTGTTAGAAAAAGAGGCATTATAGCTTGAAATTTTTTAGGATATTATTTTAGCACCTCATTTTAAATATACACCCTACTGGCCCTGAGACTTAGATTGGAACATAATGTCTGTGAATATTTTGTTGGCTGAATGTGTATTTTTTTTTTTTTTTTTTTTTTTTTTTTTGAGACGGAGTCTCGCTCTGTCACCCAGGCTGGAGTGCAGTGGCGCAATCTCGGCTCACTGCAAGCTCCGCCTCCCGGGTTCACGCCAGGCTGAATGTGTATTTTAAGGCTATTTGTCTAGTTGGAATACTGCTCACCGTGTCATTCTTTGACACAACTATGTTTTTGAATTTTCTGGAATTAACATGGTTTGCTTGGATAGTTTCTTTATCTATTCTCCTTACAATTTGCTCCTTTAGGGAATGGTTTATGCTTTGCCAAGTTACTTTCAGATTCCCCTGGGGCTTGTTTCAAATCCTATTTAGCTTTATATTTAGATATTTTTAGTGAATAACATTATTCAATGCTGTGGCCTGCAGTGTCATATGTATGCAGACGATACTCAGATATTCTTTCCAGTCCCTGCAGACCTATGAAGTGGCTTGATGTTTTGCATAATTGTCTGTGTGATATTCAAGCATGGATGTCTTCAAATTTCCCTGAATTTAGTATAGATAAAATTGTGTTGCTACTGATTGGTTCTCCAGGATAAATGTTTAAAATGTAGTCTATGCTGGTAACCTTAAAAGAGTGATTTCTTTGCTCTAAAATCATACTTTTGACCTTAGGATTACTGCATAGGTGTGTGTGTGTGCACGTTTTATTAACCATACAGTCTTCTTTCTGTACTCATCCTGTGCGGATCTGTTACATAAAGATTTCCTGATTCCAGGAGAGTTTCTGCCACGATTTACAATCAGTGACCTCCACCTGCCACCTTTCAGTCTGATTCTAATAAGATTCTAAGTTCACAAAATCTTTCACACTCGGCTTTTCAACTCAAGAATCTATTCTTTTATGCATGAGAACTTTGAAATTACTGTTGATTTATAAGGTTTAACTAAAAAATTTATTTGTTTGATTTAGCCTTTTAAATATGTATTGTATCTTCTTTTATATGAAGTCCACATTTCACTGTGGGATGGACACATGAAGGACACTTCATAAATATAATTGGATTGATTGATAGGCCATGTGAAGTGTTTGCAGAATGTACTATTTTACAATAAGAGCGGCTATTAATGATTCCACAGTGACTTTGAGCTGTGAATAGATGTGTATCTAACATATCCTCTTACTAGGCAGCCGAAGAGTGTACAGTCTTTTAGATACTGCATTAAATAAATGGGGTAGAGAATAATATTCATATGAAATGGTCTCAATTCATTAGTCTGGTAAAGTTTAGGTATCACTTTAACTAAAAGGTATTCTGGATGATAACTGGTGCTTTCTTCAAGCTCTTTAAAGAAATGGGGCTTTACATTCTTGTTTGATGGCCTGAGAAATTTGAATTAGTTGAGTCTGCCTTAAATAGGAAAATGCATGTAATTGGTAGACCGTAACACAGAAAAATCTGAACATTAAAGGGACGGTCCCCGATGTATGATGGTTTGACTTATGATATTTGACTTTATGATGGTGCAAAAGTAATAACTATTATCAGTAAATATTACACTTTGAGTACCTATACAGTTGTTCTGTTTTTCACTTCCAGTATAGAATTCAGTAAGTTACGTGAGATATTTAACACTTTATTATAAAATAGGCTTTGTGTTAGATGATTTTGCCCAACTGAAGGCTAATGTAAGTGTTCTGAGCACATTTAAGAGAGGCTAGGTTAAGCAATGACGTTTGGTAAGACAGGTGTATTAAATGCATTTTCTCTTTATGATATTTTCAACTTACACTGGGTTATAGGGACTAACCCTATCACAGGTCTAGGAGCATCTGTGCTTACCTTGCCAGATACAGTTATGAGATTTCTGAATCTGTTCAAGCTTTCCCGCTAAGAATGTAAATACATATATTGGTTACAGATGGCTACCAGAATTGGTAAAATGCAGAACCACAAATGGTTTACAGAACTCTTGTATACATCCCTTCCAAGCTTACCTACTGAAATTACAAAACAGATATAATAAATAAAATGCTTAAAATGAGAAGTAGAGATGCAGAGATATGAAAAGGAACAATTAAGTTAAAAGCATTCACTATGTTACTTTCACATTCAGAAAGTACTTCTAAAATATGATGGTAAAACAAAAGGGCATATCTGTCTCTCAAGAACCTAAAAAGAGTAGCAATGAAAAACAAACAGCATACAATTCCTTTCCTTAAAAGCACAAATAAAAAAATGCAGAATACCTTTCACATATGCTTACAAAGATGCCTTGTGTATGCTGAGAAGACACGGTATATGGGTGACTGTAATAATCTCTTATCAAGCTATCCTCAATAAACAAAACCATGAAAGTCCTACAAGAATACAAAAGAATCCATTGGTAGATGGGAGGTATAGGAAATCAAGACAAAGAGTTTTTTAAAGTTTCAAAGCTTTAGCATAGCACTACAAACTGAATAAAGCAGGCTGAATACACCTCCCAGAGCATTATAAAACTTTTTACAATTTAAAGCCTTTAGGCTGGGCACACTGACTCCAAGTGTCCACAGACCTCGCTATATCCTACTGCTTTACCTCTATCCAACTTCACTTTAGGTTTTTTGACTGGCCTTTTGTGAAGATGGAAGATGAAATATGAGAAGGTTTGAGATTTTGGAAAAAAAGGTAAAAAGAGAGGGTGGGACGGAGGGTGTGAGGAAGAAAAGAAGGAAAGAATGGAAGGAAAGAGAAAAGATAAAAATAGAAAGAATGAAAGAAGAAAGGAAGACAGTGAAGAAAGAAATGGAAAATAAAACTTGAAAGGAAAAAGAGAAAGGATGGCAGGAAGGAAGTGAAGGGAGAGAGGAAAAGAAGGAAGGGGAGGAGGAAAGAAAAATCACTTATGTGGCTCAAAATAGCATGTTATATCAAATATATAAAATATTTTATAGCAAATATCTCAGTCAGTGTTATACGAGGGAATAATTTACTTCACCCAAATTAAGCAGTACTTCAATATTATTTAAATGCATATAAATGAAAACCAATTTTAATGTGCCCTCTATATATATTTCAAACCAGCACATTCTCAAACTTGCTGTCATAGTATAGAATACAGGGACAATGACATTTAAAGTTATTTGTTCAGAAAATTACAACCTGAAGCAGGAAAGAATGAATTCTTACATTATCATCAAAAGGAAATTTTATACCTGGGAAACTAAGAATGCTGGGAAAGTGTCAAAGCATCTGAGCCATTTATTATTATTTTTTCCTTACTATGCATAAAGTGAAGAGGTTCTGATATATAAATTGGTTTCTCACAATAAAATGAGCTGAAAAGGTAAAAAGAACAAACCAAGAAAAAATGATCTATTAGAAAAATCTTTAAACTTTGTCTCTTTGTCTTGGACTTGTGAAAAGGGGAAAAAGTGCACACCCACCCACACATCAGTGTGTATTCACTACACACAGCACTATTTGCATTTTTCCTTATCCAGTCAGGCAGTTTGTACATATTTAATATCCTTCTTTCATTTTCATGCCTATGAACAAGCAGGTACTACCAACACACATAGGAACAGGATGTCTTATGCATATACAATGTGTACCCAAAGACGAAAGTTTTGATGAAAACTTAGAAAACAAACATTCATCTCATTGGAATACAATTTGTGAATTTTTCAGCAGTTTCATGAAAAACTGAAAACTATTTGAGAATAAATGAGCAATTTCACACAACTCTAGTTTGCTTTCTCTTGGTTCCTGTTTTGCTCTGTTATGCATGGTCGAGAATCTTATAAAAGATGCCTTATATTACTGACCCAGCTCTTTCTGAAAGTGGTTTTGTCATCATTCAAGTCCTTAAAGAATAATATGAAAGTAAAAATATGGAAGTGTTTGCACTGAGGAAAATGAAAGTTGAAAGGCACAAAGGATGGGGAACATAGAGACTTGTGGATACTGACAGACATTCAACATCTAATGAACATTGCAAAATGGAACTTCAATAAAAAGAAATAGTCTGCTTTAGTGGAAAAAGAAGAATATCAGAAAATTATTCTTAGAAGAAATAGAGCAGATTTTGAGTTACTAAAGCATACAAAGGAGGATTATAGACTGTAGAATTCATAACTGAATTGGTAAAGGCATTACTTAATATAATATTTGGCCTAACACTAAAATGAAAATACATTATGTTCTAATAAAACTTGAGAATATGTTCAAAATTCAGTGGTAAAATAGGCTTTAGTACACCCAAAAGAATTTTTCTCTTTCAAAAGACTAGTGTTTGGATTAGGTTTTTTTTTTTTTTCCTTTTCTTTTCTCTTTTTCCTGAGGAGTGAGAATAGTAGTTTTCAGAAGGCTTGTTTCCTCCCTTAAACATCAAAGACGTTACCTTTTTGAAAAAGAATCATTGTAGATGAACCACCCCTTTTGCTTTGACTATAAAGGAAATGATAAAAGGAGAATTTTTAACCTTTGGCCCATCTTTCATTTCTTTAAATAAATAATGATTGAGGATATGAGAATTGATTGGTAGTCAGATCCTATGTTAAAATCTATGGGTATCAAGTCTGTCCCAAAGCAGTCATACAGATCAGATTGTGTTGGTTCATAAATTGATGAAGAAAAACCTCTAATCTGCCTCAGTAAGGGGAGCAAATATACTTGTACACCATTTTCAGAGGCGTGTGAACCAGAACAACTCCATTTTGAATGGGAGCTGGGTAAAATGAGGCTGAGACCTACTGGGCTATATTCCCAGGCATTCTAAGTCGCAGGATGAGATAGGAGGTCAGCACAAGATACAGGTCTTAAAGACCTTGCTGATAAAACAGTTTGCAGTAAAGAAGCCTGCTCTAACGCACTGAAACTAAGATGGCAATGACAGTGATCTCTGGTTGTCCTAACTACTACACTCCCATCAGTGCCATGACAGTTTATAAATGCCATGGCAATGTCAGGAAGTTACCTTAGATGGTCTAAAAAGGAGACATGAATACCAACTCTTGTTTAACATATCATCAAGAAATAACCATAAAAATAGGCAACTAGCAGCCCTCAGGGCTGCTCTGTCTATGGAGTAGCCATTCTTTTGTTTCTCTACTTTCCTAATAAATTTGCTTTCACTTTACAGATTTGCCCTGGATTCTTTCTTGAGCGAGATCCAAGAACTCTTGGGGTGTGGATCAGGACCCCTTTTCTGTAACACTGTCTCAAAGAAAGCCCCTCTTGCCCTCATTTGCCAACCTCCAAATCCAAAAAAAAGAGAATAATCAAATTCAAAAGATGGCATAATAATGTGGTAAGATATTAATACGTGAATGTATCTAAAGTGTCATGTTTGCAAAACTTTCTTAATTTTAGACTACGACATAAACTGTATTAGCTATAGTGACTAGAATATGACTTTATTCTGGTAAAAATGAATTTACTAGAAAAAATATTGCATGTGATTTTCTCTGTTAATGTTAATGATATTTTCACATTTGGTATTACATGAACGGGCCTTGGGAACTGCTGCTACATAACATGGATTTAGGACATATGCCTATTTTATCTGTAGTTTTAAAAGTAAAAGTTGCAATTTAGTGAGTACTCACTATGTGTCATACTCTAAGCCTTTCATAAGTTTTAAATTAGTAATTCCCATGATAATGCTATAAGATCTGATTATCTCAATTTTCTATATTTTAACACAGAGGCACAGAAAGGTTCACTGATTTGCACAAGATACAGAGCTAACAATGTCAGGCCTAGACACTAAATTCAGGCTGAATGGAGCAGAATCAGAGTTCCTAAAGCCTTGCTTTGCTGCCTCTAACACCTTAGTCATATTTAAAATTTGTTGAAGTTCTATAGTTAAAACAATTGTCGAGCCACTTGTCTACATATTTTAATAACTTTAATCAAATTTGATAAACCATGTTATATCTAACAACAAAGAACATAAGAGATAATGTTACAAAACACATCAGTGGCACTTTATCTGTTTTACCACCTACATTACATCATTTAAATCATTTTAAGTTATTATAAAACATTGGTTGTGGCAAGAATGCAAACATTTAGACACCATTATAAAGTGTTTTGAATGCAGTACGTATAGTATACGGCACTTTGTAAAACCTTAATTATGTGATAACCCTTTCAATCCTGTATCAAGCTCTTAGTTTTATAGACACACACAAAAAAATCTCTATTTCCTTAGGTTCCAAAATTTACAAGACACATGATGAAGGGGCCTATATTTTACAACTGTGCTGTCAAGAACCTCTTTACATCACTATTTTATTCTTCAGCAAAGATCAATAGAAGTCACTTATTGTGCTTTTTTGTGGGCGGAAATAGAAGGGAGATCATTGATGGGCATAATTCAAAATCACATACTGTGTGGGAAAGTATTTGGGAGTCACTGTAACAGTGAAAGTGGCAGGCTGTAAAAGTTATTTGGATTCATTTGAGGAAGAAAATGGCAGAATTAGCCACTCCACAAGACGGCTCTGTCTCTATAGACATTTTAATGGCTCTCTTTGATAAATGTAAATTTGCACAGTATTTCAAAATGTTTGAGTGATTTAAGTAATTTGTGTTTGAAGCATTTGCCTATACGTACTGCTAGTGCTTCCTAAAATCTTGAGGATGTAATAAAATTTGCTGAGCAACAGTATTTGGGTGTTTCAGAGAGGCCAGAAGAGAAACAATCTTTTAAAACATCATCAACAGTAGAAGTTGGGAGGTGGAATTAATTTATTGTAGAAAACATGGTCCCTGCATATAAAATGCATATAATGATTCTTTCAATTTCTTCCTCTAAACCATGTTCTATGTGTGTAATCAAAGTTTGTGATTCATCTCTTAGGCAATGAGTTAATTAAAATTAGTATGATACATGATCACAGTACAGTCACATAGTAGGCACAGATCTGACACCTAGTAGTCACAAAAAAGATTTATGTTGAATTAAATGAATACACTTCTATATGATATGGTATGATATGACATAATTAATTTTTATTGATATCTGCTATTTTTAGGGCAAAATGCTGATACTTTGTAAATATTACATGAGATGGGTGTTACTTAAGTTGCATAAATAACAAATCCCAAAATCATATTTTACATATTTATCAAAAGTCTTCCTTACCTATCATTTACCTTGTTTAATTATGACTCAATTTCTTTTTGGCATTGAACTAGTTTATTCTCCCTCACTTCTTAAAGATACGTTTGTTTATATATTTATATTCTATGTGGCCATGAAAGAATATTTAGTCTTTATTGATATGTTATCTTAATGATAATATATGCCCTCTAAAAACTATTAAGATATATTTTAAAACAAGTTGGCATAAAGAAAAGTGCCAGATAATTTACTTTACTACCTATTGGAGATTACATAACTCTAAGAAACGAGAGTGGCAGGCAACTAATTAAAGTAGAAAACAGCTAATAGAAAACTTTCAAGATGTTAATATACCAAAGAGAAAGCATGACACCATAAAATAGAGCATAAGCAGCTATTTGCAGTAGATGTCATACAAAGCAGAAATGTAACACAAGGAGACCCATCAGGGAGCCACACCGCAAAAGAAAATGTTTTCAGTGGAGACAGCTGAGTCCTCGAATAGAGTGCTGTGTTGCAGCCAAATTCCAAGGAAGTTCATGAAGAAGCAGCTGCCTTCTGAAGACAGAAGTGCAGTATCAATGAGTTGGACATTTGCTGACAACAGAAATCCAACAGGTCATTGTAAGAATAGTAATGAATTAGTCCAAAGTCTATGATTCCTTTTTGCTGTGCCCTCTAAGTGGACTTCCCTGTAATTGTTTAAACAATCAAAATTTAGAACACTGTAAGGACTCAAACATATTTCAAAGCTTTATAGAAGAGCAGTTGTGATATGTTTTCATAATCGTTTTACTGGAATCAGATAAAAAGTAAAGTTAATTACCTCCATTAGGTAACTGCAAAACCCAGACAACTTTTAAAAATAGTCCTGTTATTTCCAACTATCAAGTTAAGTGTAACCAAGGGTTGCTGATAGAGAACGACCGTAATTTATTTTTCTGAGTCTAATTTAACGTAAAGAATGATGAACTTATGAGGAGAAGTGGATAGATGATCAAATAGGTGTTGACCTATGATAGGCTCATTAACTGTCCCCACACTCTGACAACTACTGATGCCAGGCATCAATTTTATGTTTGTTGCTATTTTTAGAACACCTAGCATGCAGAGATTCTGAGGAGAAAAGTAAACCTTGAAAAACCTTGAGACAAGGGGAGTTTTGTCATCCCTAAATATTTTGAGACAGGAATAATACAGGGTGGTCACAGGTGAACAACAAAAAAATTCCTTCCAGGCAGCAGTTTCACGTGACTTGAGGCTATGGGTTGATGAGAACCTGAAAAATAGGGCGTGGATCAAGCTGGCTAAGACTGGCTGGACCCAACATAGCACTGGATTTGACTTAGGTTTCACCTAGGACCTCATTACACACTCACTAATATACAAAATCAGCAACCTACCTGCCCCGTGACAGTTCTGCGTAAACCTATATTTGGGGTAAACATGGGCGACATCACAGTTCCTAGAAATCTCTACCTTTTTCCAGGAATTTTCATGAATATTCTACCCCCTTGGTTAAATAAAGCCATAATGATAGAAATCTCAGCACATCTCTCTCTTGAGTATGCCTACACTCACCTTTCTTGAGTGTGTACTTTTCCCTGTACAATAAATCTCTGTAATTTCACTATTTTCAGACTCATCCTTCAATTCCTTCTCGCAATCTTGTCAAGCGCCTGGACACCAGGTGGGGTCGAGGTTCCACTAGCTTTTGGGGACCTCCCCCAGCCCACCACTGTTATCGTCACTTGTTCTTGTAGTAAACTGGAATTAGCTCCTCTGTCCCGAAGCAAAGTATGTTTATCAAGGCACTATAAATATCTTAAAATTCATATGGAAGATTATAATACATGTATTTTAAGTGACTCCAAAGTCATCTATAGTCTCTTTTGCTGTGTGTCTGTGTGTGTGTGTGTGTGTGTGTGTGTATAAACACATCTGTAGTAGGCTGAATAATGGTACCCAGAGGTTTCCAGGTCCTAATTTGTCCTGGGCCTGAAATGCAGCTACAATTGTCCTTATAAGAAAGAGGCAGAAGAACATTCTATTACAGCAGAGAGAGAAGGTGATGTGATGACTTCAGCAGAGAGAAAGATTTGAAATGCAACTCCGTTGGCTTTGAAGATGGAGGAAAGTGATGTGAATCAAAAAATGCAGATCTAGGCTGGTCGCAGTGGCTCACGGTTGTAATCCTAACACTTTGGGAGGGCGAGGTGGGTGAATCACCTGAGGTCAGGAGTTTGAGACCAGCCTGGCCAATATGGCAAAACCTCATCTACTAAAAATACAAAAATTAGCCAGGCGTGGTGGCACATTTCTGTAATTCCAGCTACTCAGGAGGCTGAGGCAGGAGAATCGCTTAAACCCAGGAGGCAGAGGTTGCAGTAAGCCGAGATTGCGCCACTGCACTCCAGCCTAGGCAACAGAGTGAGACTCCAACTCAAAAACAAAACGAAACAAAATGCAGATCTAGAAATTTTAAAAGGCAAAGAAATAAATTCTGGCACCAAAGTCTCAGTCCAGTGTAACCAATTACAGATTTCTGGAACTGTTGAGACAAAATCTGCATTGCTGTAAGCCACAAAGTTTATGGTAGCTAGTTACAACAGCCACAAGAAACTGTACAACACACATAAATATTTTCAAGATATTTAGAAATTGCCCAAGAAGAAGACTAGCCTAAACTAAGAGAATCAACAGTAATTCCCAACTATTAGTATGTATAAGAATTATCTTGCGAGTTTGTAGAATACCAGATTTCTCAACTTACCCTCAGTGAATCTGATATAATACAACTGAAGATAACCCATGAGGCTGCATTTCAGCAATCCCTTGCAGGTAATATTGAGAACATTGAAATACAGTGACACTGAGAGACGACAGGGACATGACTTCACATGACTCCTGGGTTGGATTCCTTGTTTTAATGATTAAACTGTGCATTTTGCCATTTAATAGGCTGGCTGGATAAAGGGTCTCTTCCTCCTGTTTCTTTCCTTCCTTTTCTTCCTCTTTCTTTACTTCCCAGAGTTTCTACTCCCTGATATCTGGTAAACTTTAATGCTATGTTTATGAAATTTTAGATGTATGACAACCAGCAACCAGAAGCCTATTAAAGGTTAAACAATATAAAAATATTTTTGTTCTGTCATATATGTGAACTTTTAAGGTAAGAGTATAAATATTTTCGCCCTACCTGTTTGAAATAAGGGATTTTGAGAAAATGTACATTTAGCTATGTAGATTGGAACTGTATAAAAATGACTATTTTTGAACTTAGATGTGTTTCTGAATCACTGATTTACCATTTATGTCTCTATTTAATTGCTATTAGATGCAGAAGTGCTCACATTTTTATATTCACTTTTTATTGTGAAAAACCTAGCATAAATTTATCATCTTCACCACTTTAAATGTGCAACGTGACAGTGATAAGTATGCTCATGTTGTTGTGAAACATATCTCCAGAACTTATTCATCTTGCAAATCTGAATCTTGTTAAATAACTTTCCTTTTCCTCCTACCCTCAGCCTTTTCTAACCACCATTCTGATACCTGTTTCTACCCGTGTTGTAGTATAGACAAGATTTCCTTCCTTTTTTAAGGCTGAATAATATTTCACTTTATGTATATACCATATTTTTCTTAACCATTCATTTATCCATGGACATTTGGGTTGCTTCCATATCATGGCTATTATGAATGGTGCTGATATTAACAGGTGCATGCAAATATATTTTCAAGATTCTGATTTCAGTTCTTTTAGATATAAACCCATAAGTGAGACTGCTGGATTATATGGTCATTTTATTCTTAATTTTTAAATGAAACTCCATACTATTTTCCATAGCAGTTGCACTATTTTACCATCACACCAACAGTGCACAAGGGCTCCAATTTATTCATAATCTCACCAAAAATTATCATTTTTTTTTAGTTGTCATTCTAATGGGTGTGAGGTGATATTGTGGGTATAATTTATAATATTCTGATGATCAGTGATGTTGAGCATTTTTTTACACTTGGTGGCCATGTGTATATCTTCTTTGGAAACATGTCTATTCAAGTCCATTGCCATTTTTTACTCAGGTTTTATGATTTGTTTTTATTGTTGAGTTGTATGAATTCTTTATGTATTCTAGATAGTAACTCATCAGATACATAATTTGCAAGTATTTTCTCCCAATCTATAGGTTGTGTTTTAACTCCTGGTTGTATTCTTTGATACATAAAAGTGTTTAAGTTTGAGTAGCCAACTTGTCTGTCTGTTTTCGTTGTCTGTGCTTTTGGTGTCATATCTAAGAAATTATTGCCAAGTTCAATGTCATGAAGCTGTTTCTCTATGTCTTATTTCTTATAGTTTTAGATCTTACATTTAGGTCCTTACTCTATCTTGCGTTCATTTTTTTATAAGTTGTAAGGTTTATTCCAAAAAACTGGCTCACATGATTGTGGAAGATGAGAAGCCCCACCATCTCGCCATCTGCAAACTGGAGACCCAGGGGAGTTGGTGTTGTAATTCCAGTCAAAGTCTGAAGGCTGAAAGCCACGGGAGCTGATGGCATAAATTTTAGTCCAAGGGCAGGAGAAGGACAATATTTTAGCTCAAGTAAGCAGGCAGGTAGGAGACGAATCTTTCTTTCCTCTGCTTTTCATTCTATTCAGGACTTCAAGCATTGAATGATGCCACACCCACACTGGGAAGAGCAACCTACTTTACTGTGCCTACCAATTCACATGTTAATCTCATCCAGAAACACCCTCATGGACACACCCAGAAATAAAGTTTAATTTGGGCACTTTGTGGCCCAGTCAAGTTGACATGAAAAATTAACCATCACAAAAATAACTTCATTATTTTAATGTTAATATCCAGTTTTCATGGCACTATTTGTTAAAGAGGATGTACTTTTCCCATTGAGTGGCCTTCGCATCCTTGCGAAGATCATATAACCATTTACATGAAGGCTTATTTCTGTGCTCTCTATTCTATTCCATTAGTCTTCTTGACTCCCTTTATGCCAATACCACACTGTTGTGATTAGTATAGTTTTGTAACATTTTTTCAAATCAGGGAATGAGTCCTCTACTTTAGTTCTTTTTTTTTTTTTTTTTTCAAAATTATTTAGGTATTAGGGGTCCCTTGAAATTCCTTATTAATTTTAGAATGATTTTTTCTAATTCTGCAAAAAAAGACTTGAGATTTTGATAAAAATTGGATTGAATACAGAGATCACTTTGGGTAGTATGAACACCTTAACAATATCACGTTTTCCAATCAATAAACATGGAGTTTTCTTTCATTTATTTGTGCCTTCTTTAATTTCTTTCAACAACGTTTTGACTATAAAACAAGTATACAAGTCTTTTGACTCCTTGGTTTCAGTTTATTCCCAAGTGTTTAACTTGTTTTGATGTTATTAAAAATGAAATTGAATTTCCTTTTTGGATTGCTCAGCATTAGTATATAGAAATAAAACTGATATTGGTGGTTTTATATACTGCAACTTTGCTGAACTTGTTTATTAGTTCTAACAGGTTTGTATGCGTGAAATCTTTAGAGTTTCTTTACATATAAAATCATTTAATCTATGGACACAAATATTTATACTTCTTTCTGATTTGGCTTCCTTTGATTTCCTTTTCTTGCTTAATAGCTCTATGACTTCTGGTACTAGGTTGAATAGAAAGGGCAACTATGACCATTCTTTCCTTGTTTCTGATTTCAGAGGTAAGCTCTTCAAGCTTTCACTGTTGAGTATGATGTTAGCTGTGAGTGTGTCATAAATGGTCTTTATTATGTTGAGGTAATTTCCTTCTTAGTTTGTTGAGTGTTTTTCACAGGCAAAAAATGTTAAATTTTGTCAAATAGTTTTTCTCCATCAAATTAGAAGATCATATGGTTTTTGGCCCTCCTTCTGAGACAGGCAGGCTGGCTGGTTTCTTGTTTTGATGCAGTTTAGAGAAAAAGAACAAAAGCCTCTTTCTCAAGCTGTAGCTTATCTGACTTCCAGCCAATCAGCAACAAAAGACCCAATAAATTATTAACCACAAGTTGCTGCTTTAGGCAGCTAAAGACTTTTCCAGGGCCCCACATGTGCAGTTAGATTCAACTTATAGTTACCCCTTTCCTAATTTTAATGTTAAAAATTACAACCTGGGTGGAGATTTAAAATCTTAATGTTACACACAATGTATGTATGAAGAAACTGGTAAAGCCACTGTGCAAGGGCTAGAAAAACTCCTTCTATACATGCCCTGACTAACCCCTTCCCTGTTGGAAGGCCCTATAAAACAATCCACAGACTACCCTCAGGGAACAGCCTATCCTTTCCCTTTTGAAGTGCTGACTTCCTTGTGCACAAGCTAAATAAATATTTGTCTTTCTCTTTGCTGCTATGTCTGGTAATCTCTCTTGAATTCTGTCCTGGGAGAGTACAAGAACCCGGGATGCCAATAACACTTCTGTTAACGAGATTTTCATATGTTGAATCATCCTTGTATGCCAGGAATAAATTCCACTTGGTCATAGCATATAATCCTTCTAAAGTGCTGTTGAATTCAATTTGCTAGCATCTTACTGAGAATTTTTTTTTCCAATATTTTTCAAGGATATTGGTCTGTAGTTTTCTTTTCTTGTATTGTCTTTGCTTGGTTTTGGTATTAGAGTAAACCTGGCCTCATAGGATGACCTTGGATTCCTTCTGTTTAAATTTTTGAAATTATTTTAGGAATACTAGTGTTAATTCCTCTTCAAATTATATATGGAATTCTCCAGTGATGCCATTTGATCCTGGGCTTTTCTTTCTTGGAAAGTTTTTCGTTACTGATTCAACCTCCTTACTTGCTATCCATTCTTGCACTGCTATATACATACCTGAGAGTGGGTAATTTACAAAGAAAAGAGGTTAAATTGGATGACGGTTCCACAGGCTGTACAGGAAGCACGATGGCTTCTGGGGAGGCCTCAGAAAACTTAGTCAATCACGGTGGAAGGCAAAGGGGAAGTAGGCGTGTCTTACATGGCCAGAGTAGGAGGAAGAGAGAAAGTGGGGAGGTGCCACCTGCTTTCACACAACCACATCTCAGGAGCACTCACTCACTATCACAAGAGGGGAATCCACTCCCTTGATCCAGTCACCTCCCACCAGGTCCTACCTCTAACATTTGGGGATTACAGTTCAGCAAGATATTTGGGTAGGGACACAGATCCAAACCATATCACTTGCTATTGGTCTGTTCAGATTTTCTATTTCTTCATGATTCTGTTTTTGTAGGTTTTGTGTATCTAGAAATTTATACATTCCTTCCAGGTTATCCAATTTGTTGGCACACAATTTTTCATAGTATTCTCTGATAATTTTTGTTTTTATTTCTGTGGCATTAGTTGTAATGTTCTCTCTTTTATTTCTGATTTCATATGAGTCTCCTCTATTTTTTTCTTAATTAAGGGTTTGTTTATTTTTTTGATCTTTAATAAAAGTGCTAAGCGTTTTTTTGGTCTTTTATCTGCTCTATTTTCTTTATCTCTGTTCTAATCTTTATTATTTCATCCTGCTAGCTTTAGATTTGGATTGCTCTTGTTTTATTCTATTTTCTTGAAGTAAAATTTAGGTTCTTCATTGGTCATTTTTCTTTATGTGCACATATATAGTTATAAATGTACATCTTAGCAGTACTTTTGCTGCATCATAGAAGTTTTTGTATGTTGTGTTTTCATTTTCATTTGTCTCAGGGTGTTTGCCAATTGTCCTTGTAACTTGTTTTTTGACCCAGTTTTTCTTGTACTGTTGAATTCTAGTATCATTGTATTAAGAACAGAAAAGACACTTTGTATGATTTTATTCTTAAATTTGTAAAGACTTGTATTGAGTGTCTACATGTAGTCTAACCTGGAGAAAGGTACATGCGTAGTAGAGAAAAATGTACATTATTCTGTTACTGAGTATAGTGTGCTGTATACGTTTGTTAGGTCACTTTGGTCTATAGTGTTTATTTCTGTATTTCCTTATTAATCTTCATTCTGGTTGTGATATCTATTATTGAAACTGATATTAACGTTTTCTACTGTTATTTTCTTGTTTATTTCTCCATTCAATTTTGCCAAACTTTGTTTTATATATTTAGGAGAGCTGAGGTTTGCTACATAAACATTTGTAATTGTTTTATCTTCTTGGTGAATTGGCCCTTTTATCTTTATACACTATCCTTCTTTGTTTCTCATAAAACTTTTAAAGTTTATTTTTCTGCTCTTGGTATAGCCACATTTGCTCTCTTTGTTTTTATGAGATATCTTTTTTTCACCTTTTCATTTTTAGCCTATGCATGTCCTTAGATCTGAAATGCATCTCTTGTATAAAATACATAATGTGATCTGGGTTTTTCTCTCTCTCTCTCTTTTTTTTTTAATGGAGTCTCACTCTGTTGCCCAGGCTGGAGTGCAGTGGTGTTGTCTCGGCTCACTGTAACCTCCGCCAGCAAGGTTCAAACAATTCTTCTGCCTCAGCCTCCCAAGTAGCTGGGATTACAGGCACCTGCCACTGTGCCTGGCTAATTTTTGTAGTTTTAGTAGACACGGGGTTTCACCATGGTGGCCAGGCTGGTCTTGAACTCCTGACCTTATGATCCACTTGCCTCTGCCTCCCAAAGTGCTGGAATTACAGGCATGAGCCACTGCTCCTGGCCTGATCTGGGTTTTCATATCCATATAACCAATCTATGTCTTTTGACTAGGCAGTTTAATCCATTTATATCTGTAGTAATTAATGATAGGGAAAGACTTACTATAGCCATTTAAAAATTGTTTCCTTTTTGTCTTACAGCTTTTTTTGTCCTTCAACAGTGCTTTTTTGGCATTTTATTGATTTTTTTTTCTTGGTAATTTGCTTTGATTCTCATTTCCTTTGCGTATATTCTACAGATAGTTTCGCTGTTGTTAACACTGCAATGACATAATACATCTTAAAATTGTAGTACTGCATTTTAAACCATTATTGACTTAATTTCAATTGTATATAAGTACTCTAGTCTTTTTGGTTATACCCTCCCCTACTCATGCTATTAATGTCACAAATCACAAATCACATCTATAGATGACATCTATATATATATATGTATACACAGGGAAAGAGAGATGTGATTTGTGTGTATATATATATATACACACACACAAATATATATTTGTATATATGTACACAAATATGTATATTTGTGTGTATATATATACAAATCTATTAATATGGATTTATAGATTTTTCTCTATTTTTGCCATTTAAGTTCTATGCACCAAAATTATAATAATACTGGCTACTAAATTTTTACATGTATTTACCTTTACTAAAGAGTCTTATATTTCCATACAGCTTTATGTTTTTGTGGACTATTCTTTTATTTCAACTTGAAGAACTCCTTTTAGCATTTCTTGTAAGCAGGCCTAGTGACAATGAACTCCCTCAGTTTTCATCCATTTGGAGAAATCCTAACTTCTCCTTCTCCTGAAGCATAGTTTTGCCAGATACAGTAACCTTGGCTGCAATTCTTTTTCTCTTTTTTCTTTCAGTACTTTGACTGTATCATCCTACTCCCTCCTGGCCAGCAATATTTTTTCAGAAGTTCATTGATAATCTTATAAAAACTTACTTGTTTGTGATGAGTAACTCTATTTCTGCTTTCAAGATTGTCTTTGTCTCCGACTGTAGACAGTTTGATTATAATGTATCTACTTATGGGTCTCTGAATTTATATAATTGAAGTCATTTGAACTTCCCATATTTATATTTCTATTTCTTTCCTCAGATTTAAGAAGTTTTCAGGCATTACTTCTTCAAATAAGCTTCCTGCCTATTTCTCTCTTTCTTCTTCTGAGATCATCATAAATCACATATTGGTCTACTTGGTGGCATCTTATAAGCCCTTTAGGCTCTACTCTCTTTTATTTTTTTTATTCCTTTTGCTCTTTTAACTCAATGATTCTAAATGACCTGTCTTCAAGTTTGCTATTTCTTCTTTCTGATCAAGTCTGCTGTCGAACCTCTTGATGAATGTTTTTAGCTCAGTATTGTCAAACCTAGAATTTATATTTGGTTCTATTTTATTGTTTCCATCTCTTTGTTGATATTCTCATTTTCTTCCTGCATCATTTATCTGATTTTATCCAGTTGTCTACCTGTGTTCCTTTAGCTCATTGAGTGTTTTTATAATAGTTATTTTAAATTTTTAGGCAGCTCTTAGATCCACATTCCTTTAGGGTCAGTTCCTAGAGTTTTATTTTGTTCCTTTGATTGACTATGTTTTCTTTTTCTTTTTTTTTTTTTGTATGCCTTGTAATTTTTTTTTACTGGGATTTGGGAATTTGAAAACACCCATCTTTTCCAGTCTTTGTGTACTGGCTTTGTGCAGGTGAATACCATTCCATTTGTGAATAGTGTTACAGTAAACAGGAGAGTGCAATCTCTTTGACAACATGCTTATTTCCTTTCTTTCATGTATATACTTAGCAGTGGGACTGCTGAATCATGTGGTAGCTGTATTTTTGTTTTTTTTGAGGAACCTCCAAACTATTCTCTATAGTGTTTGTACTAATTTACATTTCCACCAACAATGTACAAGGGTTCTCTTTTCTCCATATCCTCACCAGCATTTGTTATTGCCTGTCTTTTGGATAAAAGCCATTTTAACTGGGGTGAGATGATATCTCATTGTGGTTTTGATTGCATTTCTCTGATGATCAGTGATGGTGAGCACCTTTTCACATGCTTGTTTGCCATTTGTATGCCTTTTTTTTTTTAGAAATATCTATTCATACCTTTTACCCATTTTTAATAGATTTAATATATTTCTTTTTTTCCTACAGAGTTGTTTTAACTCCTTATATACTCTGGTTATTAATTCCTTGTCATATGAGTAGTTTGCAAATATTTCCTCCCATTCTGTGGGTTGTCTCCTCACTTTGTTGATTGTTTCCTTTGCTGTGCAGAAGCCTTTTAACTTGATGTGAACCCATTTGTCCATTTTTGCTTCAGTTGCCTGGGCTTGCAGGATATTACTCAAGTAATCTTTGCCCAGAACAATGCCCTGGAGAGTTTCATAATGGATTCTTTTAATTGTTTTATAGTTTGAGGTCTTAGATTTAAGTATTTAATCCTTTTTGATTTATGTACAGTGAGAGATAGGGATCAAGCTTCATTCTTCTGCATATCAATATCCAGTTTTCCCAGTACCATTTATTGAAGACACCATCCTTTATCCAATGTATGTTCTTGGCATCTTTGTCAAAAGTGAGTTCACTATTGATGTATGGATTTATTTCTGGGTTTTCTAATCTGTTTCATTGGTCTATGTGTCTCTTTTTATGCCAGTACCATGTGGTTTTGGTTACATAGCTCTGTAGTATAATTTGAAGTCAGGTAAAGTGATTCCTCTGGTTTTGTTCTTTCTGCTCAGGATAGCTTTGGCTATTTTAGGTCTTTTGTGGTTTCATATAAACTTTAGGATATATTTACTATTTGTGTAAGGAATGTTCTTGGTACTTTGATAGGGACTGCATTGCTTCTGTAGATTGCTTTAGGGTAGTATGGAAATTTTAACAATATTTATTCTTCCAACTCATGAACATGGAATATCCTCCCATGTTTCTATACCCTCTTCAATTTCTTGCATCAATATTTCATAGTTTTTATTGTGGGGATCTTCTATTGCTTTAGTTAAGTTTATTCTTAGGTATTTTATTTTACTTGTAGCTACTGTAATGAGATTACTTTCTTGACTTCTTTTTCAGATTGTTCACTATCTACTTATTATTGTATATTGATTTCACATCCTAAAACTTTACTGAATTTATCACTTTTAATGGGGGGTGTGTGTGTGTGTGTGTGTGTGTGGAGTCTTTAGGTTTTTCCAAATATAAGAGCATATCATCTGCAAAAGAGCATAATTTGATTTCTTCCTTTCCAATTTGGATGCCCTTTATTTGTTTCTCTTTTCTGAATGCTTTGTCTAAGATTTCCTGCTTGCTTTTGTTTTTAGCAGCTTCCAAACTCTGGCAACTATCTTGTCAGCTCTCTGAGTCAGGTGGGAAAGAAACTAGTCCCTTGGAGAACCCCTAGACCCATTAATCACATGGTCTACTCTTTTGTTGTACTACTTGGTCTCACAGTTCACTATTGTGTTCCCATTCCAAGGGAATATCCTAAGTTTAGTGGGTTTCTATCCAGTTGCTCTGGCTATGATACATGGGGGGAGGTGGGGGAGTGGGAGGAGGTCATAAACAGATGTGCCAATTGCTACCAATTTTTCTGCTGTTTTCACTGAAATCTAGTCCTGGTTTTCAAGGGCCTGGGTTTTGTAGCTTCTCAACCAGTTCCTAGAGTCCTCAGACGTATTCTTATCCATATATAATTGTTAACTTGGTGTTTCTGTGTGGGAAGAAGGGCCTGTAGCTTTCTTCCAGTCTTTCTATGTTGCTGCTGTTACTCCCATACGTGCTTAACACTTCCATATTTCTGCAATAGAAACACTTCTTTAAATGTTTTCTTAATCGTTTTTTCTCTCTTTAGTAATACTTAAGAAAAAGAATGTCTTAAGACAATACTGATTTGGATTTAATAAGATACATAAATTATATGACTTTACCTTAAAAACCTCTGTTCCTTTATTTATAAAATGAAGACAATAAAATTAGAACCAATTTCATAAAGTTAGTGAGGATTCAGTCAGATCATTTCTGCAACAAAGTACTTTTTAGCTATTCAGAAAATGTTTGTGCTTCCTCCTCCCCTCCACTGGCCCTCTAGCCTTCAGTGGAAAGAGCACATAATGTGATAAATGGTCTCACTTACAGTCACCTCCTTTATTAGATAATAGGTACTCTCTAGAAAACACTGGAAAACAACATATTCAGTAAGTCTTCAGATGAGACTGCAGGAATTTTCACTATATTTCACTTGAAGTAAAGATATTTTTGCACAAACCCTCAGAAAGGCAGGCTCAGTGCAAGAAGAATCTGAGCCCTAAAAATGTATTATTTATAATTCTTCTTACATTTTTCTTTCCTCCTTCTGTATATTCTATCAGGAAAGAGGGATAGGCTCCCTAATAGTTCCTACAAACCCTCTTCTTAATTCATAGAACAATAAGGACCTGGGCATTGAATCTCTCTATATAGGGCGAGAATTCACTTAATTGAATAACATTATGAGAAAACAATTTATTGGATGAGCTAGATTCTATATTAATAGTAGTTCAAATCAAGACAACTTGATTAAGTTATTTAATTGATGAAGTCAGAGAAAATGTTAGATTAATTCCGTAACAAAAACTGTAGGTCAGAGCAGGTTAAATGTTATCTAAACCGTAGAAGAAAACCTAGGCAATACCATTCAGGACATAGGCATGGGCAAGGACTTCATGTCTAAAACACCAAAAGCAATGGCAACAAAAGCCAAAATTGACAAATGGGATCTAATTAAACTCAAGAGCTTCTGCACAGCAAAAGAAACTACCATCAGAGTGAACAGGCAACCTACAGAATGGGAGAAAATTGTTGCAATCTACTCATCCGACAAAGGGCTAATATCCAGAATCTACAAAGAACTCAAACAAATTTACAAGAAAAAACAAACAACCCCATTAACAAGTGGGCAAAGGACATGAACAGACACTTCTCAAAAGAAGACATTTATGCAGCCAACAGACACGTGAAAAAATGCTCATCATCACTGGCCATCAGAGAAATGCAAATCAAAACCACAGTGAGATACCATCTCACACCAGTTAGAATGGCGATCATTAAAAAGTCAGGAAACAACAAGTGCTGGAGAGGATGTGGACAAATAGGAACACTTTTATACTGTTGGTGGGACTGTAAACTAGTTCAACCATTGTGGAAGTCAGTGTGGCGATTCCTCAGGGATCTAGAACTAGGATTACCATTTGACCCAGCCGTCCCATTACTGGGTATATAAAGGATTATAAATCATGCTGCTATAAAGATACATGCACACGTATGTTTACTGCGGCACTATTCACAATAGCAAAGAGTTGGAACCAACCCAAATGTCCAACAATGATAGACTGGATTAAGAAAACATGGCACATATACACCATGGAATACTATGCAGCCATAAAAAAGATGAGTTCATGTCCTTTGTAGGGACATGGATGAAGCTGGAAACCATCATTCTCAGCAAACTATCGCAAGGACAAAAAGCCAAACACCACATGTTCTCACTCATAGGTGGGAATTGAACAATGAGAACACATGGACACAGGAAGGGGAACATCACACACCGGGGCCTGTTGTGGGGTGGGGGGATGGGGGGATGGGGGAGGGATAGCATTCGGAGATATACCTAATGCTAAATGACGAGTTAATGGGTGCAGCACACCAACATGGCACATGTATACATATGTAACAAACCTGCACGTTGTGCACATGTACCTTAAAACTTAAAGTATAATAAAAAAATAAAAATAAAAATAAAATAAATAAAGCAAAACCAAGGAATCATGAACAATTCTAACTTTTGGAATGGAAAATAGCTTATACAATGGTTTTGGCTAATTCTAATTGAGACCAAATCTGTGTGGCATATTTTATGATTCACTTATGATACGAAAAGGAAGTGCTAGAAAAGGCATGGTCCCTTAAAATGACAGGGAAGGGGGAAGGGAAATGCTGGGTAGGGGAGGGTGTGGTCCCTGGCTAGGGCTCCACCCCTGGGCCTGTGGCCATGGACCTAGGTGAGGACAGGCATTTTGTTTTCCTGCCCAAATGTTGCATTTCCCGAGACCACCCTGGCCTGGCACACCCCCATCTTGTGCCTATAAAAACCCAAGACCATAGAAGGCAGACACACAGGTAGCTGGGCATCGAGAGGAGCATATCGGCAGAAGAAGACACAAACGGCTGGATGTCGAGAGGATGTTGAGGGGGCCACAGCAGTGTTAAGTGCACACCACCAGACGCTGGCAGGCCAGCAGGCCACTGACTGGCAGAACGACAGGGAGTTTGGCTGGGGCAGTGGGAGGAGAGCCCGGCCACCAAACAGCCCGACTCCAGGGGAAACCATCTCCCTTCTGCCTCCCTGATCTGCTGAGAGCTACTTCCACTCAAAAAAACCCTTGCACTCATTCTCCAAGCCCACGTGTGATCTGATTCTTCCGGTACACCAAGGCAAGAACCCCGGGATACAGAAAGCCCTCTGTCCTCGTGAATAGGCAGGAGTCTAATTGAGCTGACTAATACAAGCTGCCTACAGACAGCTAAACTAAAAGAGCACCCTGTGACACATGCCCATTGAGCTTCAGGAGTAAGCCCCAGTAAACAGTCACCCCTACACACTGCCGCGGGGTGAGAGCCCCACAGCCTGCCCGTCTGTTTGCTTCTCTAGAGGTTTCAGCAGTGGTGCACTGAAGAACTGAGGCACAACGCATCGCAAGCCCTGTTAGGGGGCCAAGGGACCTTTTCCCCTTTCAACTGGGGCTTATCTGGGATCCTGGAAGGTGAGTATGAACGAATGTGAAACTACTGGGTCTGCCTCTCTTCCAAAATCCTGCCATCTCTGTCTCTTTCCTGCAGGTAAGAGGCTCTACTTTTCTTCATGGAGTTTAAAAACTCTGCCCTAACTGGGTGGGTCAAAAGCCCCGGACCTTGTCTCTTTTCTCCCTCTCACATGGTTTAAAATGGCTCATATCGCTTTCTTTATAATGTTAAGAGTTTTGCTACAGGCTGCAGTAATGTTACTAAGTAAAATGACTGGCTCAGCTGCCAAAGGTGCAAAACAGACAAATTGTTCCTAAAGGTGCCATGTATGCCTCCACCTTGACAGCCGCAGGCACCCATGGCGCAGGGCATCTTCTGTTACCCTTTCTCTTCTCACCTCGGGTGCCTGGGCATGCGCGCAGCAGGCAAAGTCCAAGCCCAACATCCATGAGAGGTGCAAAAGGAAGCTGAGGCAACAGTCGGGACCCTATAGGGTGCTTCTTACCCACTGCAGCAACAGAACCTTTCCTACCCTGGCCAAGGAATTCAACCTGATCCAAACTGGGGGAAGGATGGCAAAGTTATGACTATTAGAGGGGCCCACTTGCACTGAGCAAGGTGTTCTTCTCCAAACATCTCCCTGTTTTGCCCCTTTAACTGTTTTTCTCTTTTTTTCCTTTTCTAAATGAGAGCCCCTCCACCCCGTGCCCCACTCTGTTCCTGATAGGGAAGTTAATGGAGGAACAACTCCTGCTGGCTGAGAAATGCAAATCCGGCAGGGCACATTTGAGATGCTCTAAACAAATACAGACTCTAAAACATCTTTTCAGTACCAAACTCAATTCCAAGCTTTAGGCTGCGGACCTAGAAAGCAAAAGCAGGTCTGAGGGATCCAAACAACAGGCACAATGTAAAGGAGTGGGACCAATTCCTGCTCAGTGAGCTCCACCCCACAGAAGGAGGACATGCTCCATGCATAAACAGGCCTAAGGAACTCAAAGTTTGCCAACATCAGGGAGAAACGGAGGCACAGGTGAGGGTGGTTAATTCCTATTCTCCAGGTTTTCCCTGTTTCATGGGTACATACCGCATCAGGACCCATAGCCGGCATCTGCCAAGGTCGTTTTGAGAGGTGACAACGTGCTGGCGGCCCTCTCTCGCTCTCAGCACCTCCTCGGCCTTGGCGTCCGTCCCCTCTGGCCACTCTTGAGGAGCCCTTCAGCCTGCCGCTGCACTGTGGGACCCCGTCTCTGGGCTGGCCCAGGCTGGAGCCGACTCCCTCTGCTTGCGGGGAGGTGTGGAGGGAGAAGCGTGGGCGGGAACTGGGGCTGCACGCGGCGCTCGAGGGGCAGCGTGAGTTCCGGGTGGGCGTGGGCTCCGCTGCCGGCACTCGGAGCGGCAGGCCGGTGCCGCCAGCCCCGGGCAGTGAGGGGCTTAGCACCTGGGCCAGCAGCTGCGGAGGAGGAGCTGGGTCCCCCATCAGTGCCGGCCCGCCGGCACTGCGCTCGAATTCTCGCGGGCTTCAGCTGCCTCCCCGCGGGGCAGGGCTCAGGACCTGCAGCCCGCCATGCCTGAGCCTCCCCGCTCCCGTGGGCTCTTGCGCCGCCGCCGGAACTTCCGCAATGAGCGCCGCCCCCTGCTCCGCGCGGGGTCCCATTGACCGCCCAAGTGCTGAGGACGGCGGGCGCACTGAACTCTGCGTCTAGCTCAAGGTTTGTAAATGCACCAGTCAGCACCCTGTCAAAATGGACCAATCAGCTCTCTGTAAAACAGAACAATCAGCTCTCTGTAAAATGGACCAGTCAGCAGGATGTGGGTGGGGCCAGATAAGGGAATAAAAGCAGGCTGCTGGAGCCAGCAATGGCAACCCACTCGGGTCCCTTTCCACACTGTGGTAGCTTTGCCCTTTCACTCTTTGGGTCCACACTGCGTTTGAGTTATAACACTCTCGGCAAAGGTCTGAAGCTTCACTCCTGAGGCCAGCGAGACCACAAACCCACAGGGAGGAATGAACAACTCCAGACACGCCGCCTTAAGAGCTGTAACACTCACTGCGAAGGTCTGCAGCTTCACTCTGGAAGCCAGCGAGCCCACGAGCCCAGCAGAAAGAAGAAACTCCGAACGCATCCAAACATCAGAAGGAACAAACTCCGGACACACCACCTTTAAGAACTGTAACACTCACTGCGAGGGTCCATGGTTTCCTTCTTGAAGCCAGTGAGACCAAGAACCCACCAATTCCGGACACAATTGGGGCTCAGAGACAAGAGGTGGAAAGTGAAAAGGGGATCTGGCTTTCTAAACTCTCCATCACATGCTGTTTTCTCTGAAAGAAGGAGGGGAATGAGGGACACCTGTATTCCCTGTCTTTCAGAATGAGCAACCAGTTCTCTTCGCCACTCCCATCTTCTACTCTTTGGGAGTGTGTCCTGAACAACTGGGACTGCTTTGACTTTCAGAATCTGGAGGAAAAATGGCTTACAGCCCTCTGCGCAAACGTTTGGCCAAATGATTATTTACAGGAAGGACTGGTGGCCTCAGAAAGTGACCATTCACCTTCCACAGGATGTTGAGGGGAATCACGCCAGCAGAAAAGCACACCAACAGGTGCTCGCAGGTCAGCAGGCCACTGACTGGCAGAATGACATGGAGTTTGGCTGGGGCAGTGGGAGGAGAGCCTGGCCACGGAGCAGCCCAACTCCAGGGGAAAAACCGTCTCCCTTCTGGCTCCCGCATGTGCTGAGAGATACTTCCACTCAATAAAACCTTGCACTCATTCTCCAAGTGCATGTGTGATCTGATTTTTCCGGTACCCCAAGGCAAGAACTCTTTGAGATACAGAAAGCCCTCTGTCCTTATGATAATGCAGGGATCTAATCGAGCCGACTAACACAAGCTGCCTACAGATGGCTAAACTAAAAGAGCACCCTATAACACATGCCCACTGGGGCTTTAGAGGTAAGCCCCAGTAAACATTCACCCCTAGACACTGCCGTGGGGTGAGAGCGCCACAGCCTGCCTGTCTGTTTGCTCACCTAGAGCTTTGAGCAGCGGGGCACTGAAGAAGTGAGTCACACCCCCGTCACATGCCCTGCGAGGGAAACAAGGGAACTTTTCCCATTTCACTTTTAGTTACCAAAAATATTTCTCTTCTAATTTAATTACAGGTTATTTAGAAATGGAAATGATTATTTCCTTGAAAAATGCTGTTTTGTGAGCATTGTATTAATAGTGTTTTGCAACCTTAGAACCTAAATTAATATAAAACACGCTATTCCAGTCTCCCAAAATAATGTTTAATATTCTTTACGTGAAGTTGTTTAGAATAAAACAAATTTAACTCAAAAGTACTAATGTGTATACATTCTTTCACACGTCTTTAGAAGAACTACTGGTGAGTAGTAACACAGCTGTCTCTGAGATCAACATGTAGGCGCTTATGATCCCTACAGATCAGTTCATTTCAGTGGCCCTTTCTCCATCAACAGCGTGACTCCTTTTTCCTAGCTTCTAAATTCAGTACCTTCAAGTAATCTTTGATTTTGGGCTCCCTTTCCCTGTATGTTCAATAATTTGCCATTTAATAATTCACCAAGTTTTATTTAAAATATCTCTTGTATTTCTTCCTTATTTCTCTTTCAACTGCCGCTATTCAAGCCCAGGTTCACATATGGAATTACTGCAATAGCTTCTGGATTAGTTTTCCTCTCCAGCCTTCCCCTCTCATTATTTCTGTATCCAATGACATAGTAACATTTCTAAATTACTATTTTCATCATGCTACTTCTCTGCAAAAAAACTTTCTATGGTTGTCCTTGTGGGATAAATTCAAATTCCTCAGCCAGGCATGAAATCTCCTCCACCAGCTGACCCTGTTTACTCATTCAACAAATATTTACTGAGAATTGACTGTGTGTTTAGCATTCTCAGTCTCTTATAACTCCAAATACCTTAAAGGATTTTACTGTCTTGTTGGAGATTTGTGAAAAGATTCAAGATAAGTTAAATAAAAGAGCCAGATAGCAATTTAAGAGTTTCTGTAAGACAATATGTGTGTGTGTGAGTGTATACTTGTACATACATATATTTGATAAATATTATATATTGACTGTCACCAATTCTATGGTTTTCTACTGCATTATAGTTATTGCAGTTTATAATGCATATTTAGATATGCTTTCTTAATTCTTCTGCACAATAATTAGAAATAGAGACAAATTGGTGTTAAAATGAAAAAGAAATGTGTGCCAATAAATAAAATATATTTGTCTAAAATCTTAAGAGATAGAACTAAATTCACATATATCAGATTTATGACTTATTATTTTGTCTGTTAATGCAAATGTTATAAATTTATTTTTTACATTACTATAACCATAAATATTACAATATATATATATAAAACACACTGCACATTTTCTCTTTCTGGGCACATGGGATATCTGTAAGCCTGTGTCACCCATTTCCCTTGAAGCTAGTTTGGGTTGCATGACTGAGTTCTGGCCAAGGTATGTGGACAGAACTGAGATGGGTCCCTTTTGGATCTATTCTTTATACTTTCTACTGTTTCCTAGACTTCTCTTCACCTGTTGGTGTATCTTTGAAGTTCCCTGTTTCTGATGGCTTAGCCACCAATATGGGAGAAGACTGTCTGACCTGCTTCAGACTTTGCATGTGTAAGAAGTCAACTGTATTTCATTAAGTCACTGAAACTTCTGAGTTCTTTTTGTTACTGCAGCATCCTAACAGGCATGTTCTGTATTGAATGCAAATTCTAATGTTAGTTTTCATGCTACGACTTTTAAAATGCTCAATAAAATTCACTAGAAAATGAACAAGAATGCTATTAAAGACAACCTTGTACCTATTCTAAGTATATGTACCTGTATATACATATACATAGATACATGCAAATTTGCACAATGTGGTATGCATATATGTATAAAAAGAAATCACAGATAGACTTCAAAGCCGTCGTTATTAGTAAATAACTTGAATTCATTACATATCATACACTTTACCAACGTTAGCTGATTTAATGCTCACAAAAATTTTAAGAATCAGGTAGTAATGTTAGACTAATTTAAAAATAAGAAACCTAAGGCAGAGAGAAAATAGCTTGATTATGATTAGTATTGTTAGAAGCACATTGCTTGGGATGTATCATGCAACTGAGATAGCTGAGATGTGAGTGACAGAGCATAAATGATCTTTCTGGAAAGTTCTCCCAAGCATGGTGGGCTCTTGCTCATTCTTCCTATCTCAGGGATTACCCTGGCCGCACTATTGCTAGCTACTCTCTTGCTCACCACCACCACAACCCTCCTGAGTTTCTCACTGTTTATTTTCAGGGTAGCTTTTAAAATTTTTAATTTGCTTATTCCTTTTTTTGTAACTAAGATCTATCGTTTTTGAGGGAAGAGACCTTTTTAGCTTTGCTTGTTGTGCTTCTCCTAACACAGTATCTGACACATAAGGTATTCTCTATTAATATAGTTTAATTGGATGGATAAATAAATGGCCAGATTAATGCTGTATTTTGGAAGAGCTATAAGTTGTGATTTTAAGCTTTGTAGCTCCATTAATTGGGAAGAACTGGATTATATTCTTGACATGCATGAAGGTTTTCTCTTTACAGATGCCAGGCTAAATGTGGGGGTTAAACATAACTTTATCACACAAAAGTATTTAAGTTAGTATATATACCACATTGTAAAGGTGGAGTTATTCCTATTTATTTATTTTGAGACAGGGTCTTACTCTGTCGCCTAGGCTGGAGTGCAGTGGTGCAATCTTGGCTCACTGCAACCTCTGCCTCCTGGCCTTGAGCAATCCTTCCATCTCAGCCTCCTGAGTAGCTGGGACTACAGGCACATACCATCACACTTGGCTAACTTTTAATTTTTTTGTAGACATGAGGTCTGACTATATTGCCCAGGCTGCTCTCAAATCCCGGGGCTCAAGTAATCGTCCCAGTGAGGCCCCCAGAAGTGTTGGGATTATAGGTGTGAGCCATCATGCCTGGCCTAAAGGTGGATAATTCTATGAGTTTATACAAGCTCATAGAATTTCAGTGACTTGCATGAAATCCTGTATCTGATCATGGATTTGAAACCTAGCTGTCTATTTCTTAGCTTAGCAAACTTCCATTACTCTTACCTGCCTTTCCAAAAAATGAAACTCCAACTAATGCTAGTGCTTAAAATGGCTTTATGAAGATACAGAATATGAACTTGCCCATATAACATTAATAAAACTTCTCCTCTTCATAAACTTTAATTTTTTGAGACGGAGTCTCACTCTGTCACCCAGGCTGGAGTGCAGTGGCATGATCTCAGCTCACTGCAACCTCTGCCTCTTGGGTTCACACTATTCTCCTGCCTCAGCCTCCCGAGTATCTGAGACTACCGGCACACACCACCACACCTGGCTAATTTTTTATTTCTAATAGAGATGGGGTTTCACCATGTTGGCCAGACTGATCTCAAACTCCTGACCTCAGGTGATCCGCCTGCCTCGGCCTCTCAAAGTGCTGGGATTACAGGCGTGAGCCACCGCTCCTGGCCCATAGACTTTTTTTTTTTTTTTTTACTTCTCCTAAGAGTTTTCTTAAGATTATTGCCTTGGGACTTCTATTTTCCTCCTTGGTATTTTATATATTCTCATAACTTTACATTTTTCTGACATTAGCTCTATGTATCACACCCATCAAATGTGTGGCCTATTTTCTATTTCCTGGATAAAACCTAAAACAGGTCTTTATAAACTCCTGCCTTTAGTTCATGTATTTTCCAGGGACCCTTGTGCCAGTTGTAGTCAATACTGAACATTTAGGCCAGTTTAAATTTTTTAAAATGAAATTATAATTATCCTTTCAAAATCCTCAGGATTTCTCCAAAATATAAAGGTAAAGCCCACAATTCTTACTTATCCTGATATTTGTAGCCTTCTACCTTTTCCGTCTACCTTTTTGCCCACATTTTCTATCCATATATGATCCTTCCTTGCCACACGGAGTCATTCACTGAGTCATCCTCCTATTTTGCAAAATGAAAACATTGTAAAAATCTTCCCAAGCCACGTTACTTTTGTGTATCAAAGTCTTCTTTGTTAAAGCTCAACTCAGAAACCATTTTCTAGATTTCCTCTTTATGGTCCATCCCTTTCCCATGCTACTGCAAACCATATCTGCTCAATGTCTTTCTTTGAGGATTTGTGTAATCTATGATGATCCTTTTTACATTGTGTTCCAGTTATAGGTACATTGGTCTCTTTTCCCTTTCTAAAGGATGTATTTTTAGATTCCCTGTTGTATCCCTTAGAGTACCTAGTACATGCCTATTTTTGAGAATTTCTGGAGAAACTAAAATAGCTTATATTCCATGTCTAGATTAATCATAGATTTTTAAAGGAAGGGACCATTTTTACTTAAATATAGATAATCTAAAGAAAATTAAAAATTGGTTTGAAATGCAATATATAAATATAAGTATATTTTAAGTGGAGAATACCAAGGAATCTAAGTTCATCTCATGACTTAAAGGTGATAAAGAGAAATACAAGAAAGGATATAATCAATTATATTTTAAATGACCCCCAAATACACATTAATATGCACTAAAACCAAATCCTACCTTTAACATGTTCTATCTTAAATTAATTCTTGAGGAAATAGTTGGACACATTTTTCTAACTGATGGACCTGATATTATGAGGCTATTACACTATTTTCTGATATTATGCCAGTTACAACATCATTTGCATAGCAAAGTCATTGAGTTTAGTGTTATCTTCAAGTAAATACGTTGTTTCTTATAAAATGAGTTACTTGATAATTTTGTGTTACTTGATAATTTTCACATACCTAACTTGTAAAAGGACTTATAATTAATGTAAATAACAAAACTTTTAAATTTCTCTTTAATTTTAAATATTTTAGACGTTGATTCTCTCTTTCATAAGGATTTAGCCTCTAAATCAGTGATTTTCAACACTCAGCATCAGTTTAAATTTAGTACACTTGTAACAATCCAAAATATTAAATATGTACACAGATATTCTCCATAGTAAAAACTGAGTGTTCTTACACATAATAAAGTGATCCATGGAGTAAAAGTATATTCATAATATATGTCCTTGAATCACATATTTAAATGATTGACAGTGTGTGCCAAAGCAGCAATCATATCAAGCAACACTACAACAAATCACAGATTTACAGGAGATCTTGTTTCAAAGAAATATCAGAAGACATCTCACTCACAGTGCATTTGATGCTCCAGCCTCTGCTATAACTTGTTTATACTCCTAACAGTGTTCTGTTCTCTGAAATATAGAGAAATGAAAATGTGCTCACCTTCCCATAATTGTCCTGTGTTCGCTTAGATTTCTGGCCTTCTTTTAGAGAGTTGACATTTGGTTCCTGTGTTGACTACAGCTCACACAAATTACAAATGTAAATGAGAACATCTCATGACCAAATTCAACACAGATTGCCTGTTTCATCCTTCAAATGAAAAAGCAATTAGCCATTCAAACCTGTGCTTTTGGCAGTGTCAATACAATTAATGAAAGTGCAACAATTTTAAACACCAATGGCTAGCGAAGTTTTATATTTTACATGGTTAAATATAGTTCAATATTATACATATAAGTTTATATTTTATGTCTAATAAAACTTAATTTTTGAGTCAATTTTACTAAATGTACATAAATGAATATAGGATATGGTACATATTTTTAGGAGAATGAAGTATAAATATACCAGATAAACTTCCTGTGTTTTTTGAGTGAGTGAGGGAGTATAGCAGGCTGCAGTTGCTCTAATTTTGTCTGTTCTTTGGCAAATAAACAAAACCCAAATGTATACAGATATCTCTCTTTGCTGAGCAATTTCACAGCAGCATATAATTGTACCACTATTAGTGATAAATTCTGATTTACAGCTTAATTGGCCAGAAGTGAATACAGCCTCAAGGTCACTGTAATAAAGATAGCAGGAATATTCTGGAGGAACATAAGCAAGAGATCATCTGGTGTAGCAAGTAGAGATCTGTTTAAAATATTAGAATACGACATGGGGCTGTATTGTACAGTGCCGACTCCATACATACCACACAAAAGGTCAATCTGAAGTGCTCACAGAAGTCCTACAATAAAATACTTTATATTTAACAACAAGAGTCTGGTATTTTTTTTCCTACAAGGGAAACCAATAATTACATGATGTCGAAGGGGATTAAAAATGGACCAATTAAAGCCTCCAAGAAAGTTAAGCTTTAAAAGAAATGCAGCAGAAAATTGGAGCAAATAGAAGCAAAAATTTAAGCAACCTAGAATTGAATGTGGAGGTAATGCATTTGAGAGATCTTGTTATTTCTCCATAAAAAATAAACAAAATCTCAGGATATAAGGAGTAATTCTGATTATAGCAGAAGAAATGATAACAAAGATATTACAGAAAAGTTTGAAGCTCACTGTGTTCTTAACTGCAATGAAATATGTGAAAGACACCTTTGCTTTTCCATGAAAACAGAAAAAAGAAGGGAGATCTTATTGATCCATGAGCAATTGATTTTCAACTGATGTCTAAATCATGTGAATTTGAAGCATGATTTACAAAAGAGAGAACAGCATGTGAAATTGCACCAGACTAAGAGTAGAATGAGCCCAGTCCCTAGAGACATGAATAAAGTGAGAGGGTGTAAGCATTTTCAACTGCCTGTAGTCAAAGAAATATCCAGAAATCTAACAAAACCTCTCCTATTAATAGCATTGCTTATCACCAGGGACTGTAGCATATTTGCTTTGTCAAAAGGGGTTTTAAAACTTCTTTCTTATGTTCTCATTACAAAAACGGTTAAATATTTGAAGTGGTAAATATGTTAATTAGCTTAATTTAATCATTTCACATTGCATTCAAAAAATCACAACACTGCTTTGTATCCCATAAATACATACAACTATAATTTGTCAATATACAATGTACAATAAAATTTTTTAAATAATATCAAAAGCTAGTTATTGTTACTATATTAAATACGCATTATGTAGTAATAATATGGTCTCTATTTCCGAGCTTATAGCACAGGCTGAGAAATAGTCTCTTTTCATTTGTTATGAATATTTGAATTCCCATCAGCAGTTATACAAAAAAGAAGGAAATGTTCTTCAGGGAGAGAAAACTTGGGGACACTGAGTGAAAGCTAAGACTACAGGAAGCTCTGATAAGAAGCCTCCAGAGAATGAAGCATTTGCTCCATGGGAATATATAGACTCTAGAAAGAGTGTGTCGCAGGAGAGGTAAAGGAACAGTATTTCACATAAACTTTCTGGGAAGTGGATCTTTGGCTACCTTCATGACTTGAATTGCCCTGCTTCATGCACAGACTTTTTCTCCCTTGAGATAAACTGCTGTCACAAAGACTCCAATAAGACTGCAATATTAGAAACTTATAAGGGATTATTCTTAGATTTGTGTTTTTCCCTTCTGGTGCTTTTTTTCACCATAAGCACCAGCTGTTAAGGGCTCAAGAGAGTCACAAAATCCCATTATAAGTAAATCTATAGGCAGGCAACTGCCTGTTGAGGACAAATACATGTGAGCAATATTATAGGCAACTGAGTGCAGTTTCCTCTGCTTAGGCATCACTGGAACCAGGAGACTCGGCACTAGTGGTCTTGTGCTAGGCCACCCAGGAAGACTCCACAGGTCCCCATTACCATCTATAACAACATCTGGCTTTTAAGAAAAATACAACTTACCAAGAAAATTATTTATAAATAAAGGTAACCATAGCAAGTAAAAGAAGGAAGAATAAAATGTTAACATGAAATCTTGAGAAAACAAAACGAGGAAAGTAGGAAAAAGTAATTAATCACGAGTAAGTGGTCGGATGAGTTATTGAGAAGACAAAGTGTGTAAAATAGACTAGGTGCACACCTGAGATAATAAGCCTATTTCTCCTGGGCATGTAGAATTTTTGTAGCACTAGGCTGACTCATAAAAGTAGCATCGGCAAGCCAGGGGTGGTGGCGCATGCCCATAGTCCCAGCTACTTGGGAGGCTGAGGTGAGAGGGTCACCTGTGCCTAGGAATTCAAGGCTGCATGGAGCTATGATTGTACCACTGCCCTCCAGCCTGGGTGACAAAGGGAGATTTCTATCTTAAAAAAAAGAAGGAGAAGAAGAAGTAGTATGGATGGTGATAAAGGCATGAATAGTTTCAGAGTGAATCATGTTTCATGATACCCATATAGATTTCCATACCATTTTCACTTCCCAGAAATTAAATGGAGGTTCATATGGTGAGAGAAACCCTTGTGATATGAATTTAAATGAGTTTTCCAAAATGCACCAGCTGTGTGACATTGGGGCAGGCACTTAATCTCTTTGAGTCCTATTTCCTTCTCTGTATTATGGAGTTCATCATATCTGTGAAATTAGATTATTTCAGAGTCTCTTCTTGTTCTAAATATCTGTGATTTCAAACATTTTCTCCTCTTATTTACATTTTTTTAAAATAAGCTCACCTACCTTCCTGCTTCTCCTCTTCTGAGCTATCTGTTCCCAAGTGGCCTATAGTTATGGCAGCAATGAAAATGCAAAGCACAGGAGAGAAGGAAGTGTTTATCTCCTAAGTTCCTTCACCTACATAGCTAAGCTCAATACCTGGATCCCATGAGCTCTCACATTTCCTCCCCATGGAAGTATGCTCACAGAGAAGTGCAATGTGCTAATGTTTTTTTTTTTTTTTTTCATTAAAACAAAATCTCAGGCCGGGCGCAGTGGCTCACGCCTGTAATCCCAGCACTTTGGGAGGCCAAGGCGGGTGGATCATGAGGTCAGGAGATCAAGACCATCGTGGCTAACACAGTGAAACCCTGTCTCTACTAAAAATACAAAAAATTAGCTGGGCATGGTGGCGGCGCCTGTAGTCCCAGCTACTTGGGAGGCTGAGGCAGGAGAATGGCGTGAACCCGGGAGGCAGAGCTTGCAGTGAGCCGAGATTGCGCCACTGCACTCCAGCCTGGCGACAGAGCGAGATTCCGTCTTAAAAAAAAAAAAAAAAAAAAAAACTCAATAAATTTTTGACAAACAGGTGGTGTTTGGTTACATGAACAAATTCTTTAGTGGTGATTTCTGAGATTTTAGTGCACCCATCACCCAAGCAGTGTATCCTGTACCTAATGTATAGTCTTTTATTCCCCATCCCCTCCCACCCTTTCCCCTGAGTCCCCAAAGCCCATTGTATCATTCGAATGCCTTTGTGTCCTCATAGCTTAGCTCCCACTTACAAGTGAGAAACAATGTTTGGTTTTCCATTCCTGAGTTACTTCATTTAGAATAACGGTGTCCAATTCCATCCAGGTTGCTGCAAATGCCATTATTTTGTTTCTTTTAACGGCTGAGTAGTATTCCATAGTATAAATACACTGCATTTTCTTTATCCACTTGTTGATTGATGGGCATTCAGGCTGATATATTTTTTGTGATTGTGAATTTTGCTGCCATAAACATGGATGTGCAAATATCTTTTTCATATGACTTCTTTTCCTCTAGGTAGATACCCAGTAGTGGGATTGCTGGATCAAATGGTAGTTCAACTTTTAGTTTTTTAAGGACTCTCCACAATTGTTTTCCACAATGTTTGCACTAGTTTACATTCCCACCAACAGTGTTCCCTTTTCATCACATCCACTCCAACCTCTATTATTTTTAGATTTTTTTTGATTATAATCATTCTTGCAGGAGTAAGGTGGTATTGCATTGTGGTTTTGATTTGTATTTCCCTGATAATTAGTGATGTTAAGCATTTTTTATATGTTTGTTGGCCATTTGTATATCTTCTTTTGAGAATTGTTTATTCACGTCCTTAGCCCACTTTTTGACAGGATTATTTGTTTTCTTCTTGCTGATTTAAGTTCTTTGTAGATTCTAGATATTATTCCTTGTCAGATGTATAGATTGCAAAGATGTTTCCCCACTCTATGGGTTTTCTGTTTACTCTGATGATTATTTCTTTTGCTGTACAGAAGCTTTTTAGTTTAATTAAGTCCCATCTATTTATCTGTGTTTTTGTTCCATTTGCTCTTGGGTTCTTACTCAGGAAGTCTTTGCATAAGCCAATGTCTAGAAGGATTTTTCTGATGTTATCTTCTAGAATTTTTATGGTTTCAGGTCTTAGATTTAAGTCTTTGATCCATCTTGGGTTGATTCTTATATAAGATGAGAGATGAGGATCCAGTTTCATTTTTCAACATGTGGCTTGCTAATTATGCCAGCATCATTTGTTGAATAGTGTGTCCTTTCCCCACTTTATGTTTTTGTTTGCTTTGTCAAAGATCAGTTGACTGTATTTGGCTTTATTTCTGGGTTCTCTATTCTGTTCCATTGGCCTGTATGCCTGTTTTATCACCAGTACCATGATGTTTTGATAACTATGACTTTATAGTATAGTTTGAAGTTGGGTAATGTAATGCCTGCAGATTTGTTCCTTTTGCTTAGCCTTGCCTTGGCTATGCAGACTCTTTTTTGGTTCTGTATGAATTTTAGGATTGTTTTTTCTAGTTCTGTAAAGAATGATGGTGGTATTTTGATGGGAATTGCCTTGAATTTTGGGAGTATCATCATTTTCACAATATTGATTCTACCCATCCATGAGTGGGGATGTGTTTCCATTTGTTTTGTGTCATGTATGATTTCTTTCAGCAGTGTTTTGTAGCCTTCCTTGTAGAGGTCTTTCATCTCCTTGGTTAGGTATGTTCCTAAGTATTTTATTTTCTTTGCAGCTGTTGTAAAAGGAGTTGAGTCCTTGATTTGATTCTTAGCTTGGTCCCTGTTGGTGTATAGCAGAGCTACTGATTTGGGTATATTAATTTTGTATCCTGAAATGTTGCTGAATTCATTTATCAGTTCTAGGAGCTTTTTGGAGGAGTCGTTAGGGTTGGTTTTCTACCTATGTAATCATATTCTCAGCAAACAGTGAGAGTTTGACTTCCTCTTTACCTATTTGAATGTCCTTTTTTTTTCTCTCTCTTGTTGGAATGCTCTGGCTAGGACTTCCAATACTATGTTTAATAGAAGTGGTGAGAGTGGGCATCCTTATCTTGTTCCAGTTTTCTAGGGGAATTCTTTCAACTTTTCCCAATTCAGTATAATGTAGGTTGTGGGTTTGTCATAGATAGTTATTACTTTAAGGTATGTCCCTTCTATGCTGATTTTGCTGATGGTTTTATCAGGGATTTCCACTTTTGCATCTTCCTCATTCTTCTCTTGCCGTCACCATGTAGGAAGTATCTTTCACCTCCCACCATGATTCTGAGGCCTCCCCAGCCATGTGAAACTGTAAATTCAATTAAACCTCTTTTTCTACCCCATCTCAGGTATGACTTTATCAGCAGCATGAATATTGACTAATGCAGATCCCAATCCTTTCTATCTTGTAGGGCTTCTCCTGAGAAATCTGCTGTTAGTCTGATAGGTTTTCTTTTATAGATTACCTGATGCTTTTGCCTCACAGCTCTTAAGATTCTTTCCTTCATCTTGACTTTAGTTAATGTGATGACTATGTGCCTAGGTGATGGTATTTTTACAATGAATTTCCCAGGTGTTCTTTGAGCTTTTTGTATTTGGATGTCTAGATCTCTAGCAAGGCTGGGGAAGTTTTTCTTGATTATTTCCTCAGATATGTTTTCCAAGCTTTTAGATTTCTCTTCTTCAGAAACACCAATTATTCTTAGGTTTGGTTGTTTAACATAATCTCAAACTTCTTGGAGGATTTGTTTATTTTTTAAAATTCTTTTTCTTTGTCTTTGTCAGATTGGGCTAATTTGAAAGTTTTGTCTTTGAGCTGTGAAGTTTTTTCCTCTACTTGTTCTATTCTATTGCTGAGATTTTCCAGTGCATTTTGCAATTCTCTAAGTGTGTTCTTCATTTCCAGAAGTTGTGTTTGTTTTTTATTTATACTGTCTATTTCACTGAGGAATTTTCCCTTCATATTCTGTATCTTTTTTATTTATTTAAGTTGGGCTTCACCTTTCTCTGGTGCCTCCTTGATTGGCTTAATAATCAACCTTCTAAATTCTTTTTCTGGCAATTTGGAGATTTCATCTTGGTTTGGATCCATTGCTGGTGAGCCAGTGTGATCTTCTGGAGGTGTTACAGAATCTTGTTTTGTCATATTACTAGAATTGTTTTTTTGTTTCCTTCTCATTTGGGTAGACTATGTCAGACAGATGTTCTGTGATTCAAGGGCTGTTGTTCAGAATTTTTTTGGTCCACAGGGTGCTCCCTTGATGTGGTACTCTCTCCTTTCCTCTAGGGTTGGGGCTTCCTGAGAGCTAAACTGCAGTGGCTGTTACCAGGTTCTGGGCTGGTACTGGGGAGCATGTCAGCAAAGAGTCCTGTGATGTGATTCATCTTTAGGTTGTTCAGCTGTGGATGCCAGCACCTGCTCCAGTGGAAGTAGCAGGGGAGCCAAGTGGACACTGTGAGGATCCTTGGTTGTGTTTTTAAGTGCGCTGGTTTTGTATTAGTTGCCCTCCAGCGAGGAGGTGGTGCTTTCAATAGCTCATCAGCTATGGTAGTATAGGAAGAATCAGGCACTGGGTGAGGCCATAGAGCTCCCAAGAGGTTATATCATTTGTCTTTAACCACCGAGGTGGGTAGAGAAACACCATCAGCTGCGGCATATCTGAGCTCAGACTCTCCTTGGGCACGGCTTTGCTGTGGCTGCTGTGGGAGATGTCGATGTGGTTCTCAAGCTAATGGATTTATGTTCCCAGGGGGATTATGGCTGCCTCTACTGTATCACACAGGTCACCAGGGAAGTGAGGAAAAGCCAGCACCCAAAGGCCTCACTCAGTTCCCATGCAGCCTACAGTCCAAAAAGCTGGTCTCACTCCCACCATGCCCCTCACGACAGTACCAAGTTTATTTCTGGCAGCTGGAGAGCAGGGCTGAGAACTTGCCCCAGGCTACAAGTCTCACAGCAGAGAAAGCAAGCCGACTCACAGTTCCTAGGCTGTCCCACTGAGCCTGCAGTGACAGTCCACTTCCTTCAAACGATCTGTGGATTCTCTTGGCTTTCCTGGTATGTTCCTGTGGTGCTTCTTGGAACAAAAGTTCATGCTGTGGTCTCCACATGCTGCTCTGTCTGTGTGTAAGCTGCAAGTTAGTCCCCCCTCCTATTTGTCTTTTCCCTAGTAGCTGTTAATTTGTTTATCAAACATTTGTTAAATGTCTGTGTTGTTTGATGGGAAAATCACACAAATAAGTCACAGCTCATACATATCATAGGATCTTAAACAATGGTTTTGTGATAGAGTGAGAAGTAATATAATGAAAACTATCAGAGCACACATGAAAGGAATCTAACAAAGCAAAGAGAAAGGAGGCTTATTCTCCTTGAGGTGAATGTACACTATATATTGAATTTTCAGTGAGTTGAATCTGACCAAGTAATGAGGTCGAGAAAGGATGTTCCAAATGGAGGAAACTGGATGTTTTTAAGCAGAGGAGAAAATTTAGATTGAAGTTTCAGATCAATTCCTATGGTAGTATGAAAAAAAAAATAATACTGAAGAAGGGAGATTAGGTAAGGGTTACTTTGTGGATTACAGTGATTATGTGTAAAATGCCTGAAATGTAGTAGGAGATTGTCAGATCATTAGTCTCCAAATTCCAGGAAGTTAAGGACTGTATCTCATTTGTCACTGTGTATCTCAGATATACAGAACCACAGCACAGAACCTGACATACAGCAGTCACTTAACCGAACGACTATTAAATAATATGTGTAATATCTGCAGCATAACATCAAGCAAGTATCAGGCTTGCATTATTTCTTGACCTGGATCTCATTATCATAAGGTGATAAAATAAAGCAGGGAGAAGAATATGAGGTATACAAGGAAGATTGTTGTTTTAGACAGGGACCTAGAGAAAGCTCAATGAGAAGATGCCATTTGAAGGATGTAAAGGGCTTAGCCACTTGGATATTGGGGGTGGAGGGCAAAGGAGCATTCCAGGTAAAAGGAAGAGCAGGTACAAAAGCCCTGAATGAGAACGTATCTAGTGGCTCTGAGAAATAGCAAACATAGTAACTCTGGATTCCAGACTATGAGGCATGTGAAAAGAAAACAGAATCTTCAAGGAAGTAGTGTTAATAATAGACAGCCGGGTTCCAATTACAGCAAGAAGGTGGAGGGAACTTTCATGGAAGTAATTTAATTAAAAGTGATTCTGCTAATATTTGACTTTGAGTTTCAGAGAACACCAAGAAATGATTTGAATAAATGGAGAGTGGATAAGAGGCAGAAAAAAACACTATGAAGAGTCCAGTGAATATTAGAATCTAGAGAATGGAAGATTATCTGGAAGTCCAAGATGTTTTCTGGTGACCCATTTTAACAGGGGCCAAGGCCATGATGAGCTTACTCTTCACTGTCAGACTCAGGTGCACATGGAGAGTCTCTGATAGTTGAAGGATACCATCACCTGCCTCTTTATCAGCATCTTCAACACAACAGCATTATGTAGCCATATTTCTTTTTACAAAGTGATGAAAGAAACGAAGGAAAGAAGGAGTAATATAGATAATATAGATAACAATAAATGAAGTAGTAAAGTAATATAGATTATCTATTAAGCAATATTAAAATATTAAGATATATACAATTTTATATTATTTATAATAATATAATAATTATATATGATATAATATATATCGTATAAAACATAATAGTAGAGTTGTCAGGTTCTTTATTTTCAATCCCAGAAAATCCCCATTCTACGAAGCTCAATGATGCTAATTTTCTTTCTTTGTTCTTTAAAAGAATGGGGTGCTCTCGTTCCACAGTGTGTGACAGTTATTTTAGGATTAGCCTTTTTTTGTCTTTGTTTTTTATTTTTAAAAATTTTATCTAATTTTTGTTAATTGGTTCAAAATTGATGAGGATAATATAAAGCTGGCACCTCCCAAAAAACACAGGTTCAATGAAATACACTAAAACAAAACAAAAGCAATTACTTATTGTTAATTCATGTTCATGAATAAGTTGTTGCTCTTATATATATGTTCATGTTCTTTAGTTGACTCTCAGTGGAACAATCATTGCAACTCCCTGAATGGGAAACTATTTTCTTGCTTTTAAAAATGTAGTCAGAACACTATGCTGATATTTGCTTTGTAGATAGAAGGTACACCTAGTGCATAGGTGGTGACCTTTTGCAAAAGTTCTTTTTATGTTACTTGCCTATGTCTCTGGCATTAAAACCAGTAGATTGGGGAAAAAGATGAACAGAATAAATGATTACTGAATTTTCATGTAGCACTGCCATCCATTAGATTTTTCTTTCAGTCAGGTGCTGTACTAGCTACTTTCCACACATTATCTCAGGAAATCAACCTAGGGAGACTGGTGCTAAAATGTCCATTTTTAGCCAGTATGTGTTGTTTCCCAATTTTCAGTCATTCACAATACCAATTCATAATTTCAATCCTCGCTATAACCACAAAACACTTACATATTTTTAAAAATAATTTTTTTACATTAATTCAGATTTTCAAAACTTACCCTTAATATAAGCAAGGATGTCAATTAAATCAAGAATTTAATGTGTTAATTAAACATTGTTAATTAAGTATTAAAATAAATGTAATGGAAGCTGTTTAAAATGTATTAAGTAAATTTGCTATTAAGTATTTTCAAATATTCCTAAAATGTCACCTAAAATTACCTCCTGTATCACCAGTGTCACCTAGCCTGAGTTTAGGAAATACCTTTCTGCTATCCCATTTCCCATCCTAAGAGTATAGGTTTAAGCCATGGAGCAGAGGATATAGAATATGCATAAGTTTTACAGCAGGTTACAAAGGGATTTGAACCACAGGGAGCACATCAAATGACTCACTGGAGTGCTGAAAATACTAAGCATTTATATGGATTTACACTTTCTTCATTCCTTTTTCATTTTGTTTGCTTAAGGATGTATATAATTTATACATGTACAGCATTGAGGGGTATAATCAAAAATAATTTTCTGATGGAGTAAAAAAGTCTTTTACTTAGTGTACAGAGATTTATACTGTCCTTGTTCCTCCACCTTATGTCTAGCTTCATGACCTTTGCTTGAATGAGGAGATTCTGCTTGAAAGTAAATAGTTACTGGTCCACTGGTCTTTGAAAAAAATTCATAATCCTCGGTACCATAGATATTTAGCAGTAAGGTATTGTTATATGCCCACCAAAACTTAATGTATTCAAAATTTTTATTGCACAATATGTAATACAAGGAGGAAAAAGCAAAAATAATAATCCAGAACTTTGTAATTTTGAAATCCATAAAGCTCAGAAAACAGCAACATTTTTATAATCCACGTGATTATAAAACTTGACTTGACCTGAATTTCTTTGGCAGAAAAACTTAATTTGAACTGGCATGAGAATCTTATGTTCTTTATGCCTTTTTTGTCTAGATATATATGTGTGATAGAAAAACATTTGACTGAGTCACACTGCCCTAGATTTTGTATGTTATGTTCTAAAATCTAACAATTCAAAATTTCAAGACACAAATGGCTTTAAGAATGTCAGATAAAGGATTATAGACCTATACACCAATGCCCTATGCAGTCCATTAAGATCGTGACTTAAAATTATGCCTAGAAACAATTGTGTTGAATGAGTTCCCCAGTACTCAAACTCAGTATAGCTTTAGTCATTATTTGCCAAGGGATTGTAGACATGCAAACATTAGATGGGTGGGCAAATCATTTTACATACTAGCTTTTCTCTAAACCTGATATTTTGTGATTCTATAAAATGTCAGCCAAGATGTATACAACCAAATATAAATTATACTTTGATTATCAACCCATTTGAATTAGCCTTATACCCTTCTTTTCCATTGTGATTATATCTAATATTTTGATTCATTTAATAACTAATACAGATTACATGTCCTACTTAAAATTTATTTATTTATTCACTTATTTTTTGAGACAAGGTCTGGCTTTGTTGCCCATTCTGGAGTGCAGTGGTATAATCATGGTTCACTGCAGACTTGACCTCCTAGGCTCAAGTGGTTCTCCCACCTCAGCCTCCTGAGGCATTGAGACCACAGGTGCACACCACCACACCTGGATAATTTATTATTATTATTATTATTATTATTTTCTTTTTGTAGAGAATGGAATCTCCCTGTGTTGTCTAGGCTGGTCTCAAAGCTCAAGCAATTCTCCTGCCTCCACTTCCCAATGTGTTGGTATTACAGGCGTGATCCACCACATCCAGCAAAATCTATTTATTTTTTAATGGAAATCTGTTGAGCAGATCAGGAGTTGGAATTGACTAATACACAGAGTTTAATTTTGATATTTAAGTATGCTGTTGACTGGTAGTTTTGACAAATGTGAGTTCATTTTTACAAACATGAAGGCTTTACTGCAAATGTTGGCAGATTTTACTGAGTCTGGGGACCTAAAATAACAAGCTCATAGACTTGTCTCAGAAGACAAAGACAGACCATCAGGGAAACATGCTAGTTAAGTCTCTTTTGAGAATAGCTTTAAAAGAGATGACATGACATATAATAGCAGTTATCACTAAGATGGAAAAATCTGGAAAGCCAGACAGATTTTTGTCCTTGGAATGGTAATATAATTAGAAAAAAAAATGATGGCAGTGTGATATGTACACTTTGACATCACCATTGAGACTGCAGTTAAGAAGAGAAATACAGTTCAAGTGAATGTTTTAGTGTCTGGAATGACATAAAAATGGAAAGAATTATTAACACGATACCATTCTCAAATATTTTAATATAAATGAAAATGTACCAGAGGGTGTAAATTCTTTGGGATTAGGGATTCCGTGGCTTGGAATAGTATACCAAAGCAGATGCATAGAAAGAGCGAACAGCCCCCTGTAAAACTCATCTCAAATGTAAATTATTCATGTTCAGAGCTGGCTAGAGGTATATATACCCATATCTCTAAGGAAAATTGTGACCACTGAAACTATTCCTAACTTGAGGATGTCTTTAGACATTTTCTGTAAGTTAGATAAAGAGAGTTGATATGACTATTTTTAGACTGGAAGTGTCAATAAGGTCATTTTGAAGACGAATCTAACTTCCTATAATTTATTCATAAATTCACAATGGGGTTATTTATATACATATTCATACACTTTACTTTCTTATTTGTGTCTAAGTGTGACCCTCAAAGACTCCTCAGTTCTCCTCTGGTTCACTGTCATAGCCAAAGGAGTGACCTTAGCTCCTCAGTCGCAAAGTGACTTTCCTCAATCATTGAAGTTGTTTGAAGAAAAGTTAGATTTTCAGTTGCACCTATACTATGTGTTTCAGAAAACACACCTGGACACATATGGGAGTAGAGGCCTATGTTACACTGTGGAACCTAAGAGATTAGTGACCGTAGAACAGAACGCACCAGTAGAAATTCAGAAATCAGGGAAGTAAATTGGAAAGAGACTTTGACACTGGAAGTGAATATTTTCATATGCATTTTGTCAACGTTGCTTCCTGCTTTGTGGATGTGTAATTCCGCTGGTATTCACAACAGGCACTGGGAAATTTGCTATCGTAGGGTTTGCATTTTTATTACACTTTTATTTTGATTAGTTAAATCCATTTTACAGATGATACAGCTAATGGCCCTAATTCTCTTGATAGTTAATATAAATTACTCACTTTTTGGGCTATATATCTTTTAAAAAATCATAATAAATAAATAAAGGAATTACTCTGAATAGCCATGATCCATTTAGTAAATTTCACCTGCGATCTTGCTAAATGATTTTGTAGTCACCTGAGATAGTCTAATGTACAGAAAGAAAGTTACTTTTCTTAATTTCTCATGTTAAAAAACTAAAATTAATACTTACATACTTACCAATGTTATAAAAATGAATGCACAATTACTACAGTTTTCAGGAACAGCAGTCTCATATAAATTCAATGTGCCAATATTAAGATTTATGCCATATTGATGACTAATTTTTAAACTGGAAGATTTTTTTTATCTCATATATAGCTAAGAAAAATAAAAATGTCAAGAGGTAAAATGTGAGGCTTCCCTGAGTTTACTTTATAAAATAAAAAAAATTACTTTAGAATAATTTTAGATTTATAGAAAAATTACAGATATAGTACAGAAAGTTCAATATAGCTGACACTCAATTTCTTCTATTATTATCTTACATTAGTATGGCACATTTATCACAATGAATAAACCAATGTAATACATTATGTTTAACTAAAGTCCACACTTTATTCATATTTCCCGAGGTTTCACCTAATATTTATTTTCAGTTTCCAGGATCCCATCCAGGATACCACATCAAATTTAGATATCATGATCCCTTAGACTGCTCTGGGCTGTGACATTTCTTGAGTTTACTTTTTGATTTTTTGGATATTGCTATGGTTTGGCTGTGTCCCCAGATCTCATCTTGAATTGTAGCTCCCACAATTCCCACGTGTTGTAGGAGGGACCAGGTGGGAAGTAATTAATCATGGGGGCGGGTCTTTCCCATGCTGTTCTTGTGATAGTAAATAAGTCTCAAGATCTGATGGTTTTATAATGGGAAGTTTCCCTGCACAAGTAGTCTCTTGCCTGCCACCAGGTAAGACATGCCTTTTGCCTTCTGCCATGACTGTGAAGCCTCACTAGCCATGTGGAACTGTGAGTCCTTTAAATCTCTTTATCTTCATCAATTACCCAGTTTGGGGTATGTCTTTATCAACAGCATGAAAACAGACTAATATGAATATTAAATAAAGTATTTATATTCACAAAAGATTGTTGTGAATTAAGCATCCTATTGTTTTCTAAATTTCTATGATGACATAAGCCAAATTCATATTTAGAAGTACACACACCAAAATTAATATCAATATATACACACACAACCACATATCCCTTTTTAATTGGCTTGAGATATCCCTTGAAGATGATATAAAATTAATAATTTGCACTCCATTTAGGCACACCTTTGGCATGTACAGTCTTTTCAGTGGAACATTTGGGAAATGCATCTGGAGAATGTCCTTTGATAATTACTCCAACACTGCTACTATAGAGTCCATTAATAAGCCTGTATTAAGAATAATTATCAGAAATTTTCACTGCAAAGTGTATTTTAAAAGTTGGTATTTTCACATGTTCTCACTTGTAAGTTGGAGCTATATGATGGGTACTCATGAACATAAAGATGGCAACAATAGACTACTGGAGGAGTGGGGAGCAGAGGGAGGGAGGGGGCAAGAATTGAAAAGCTAATGCTTGGGTACTATGCTCAGTACTCTTAATCTCAGCATCACACAACATAACCAGCTAAAAAACCTGCACATCTACTTTCTAAATCTAAAAGTTAAAATTATTTTTAAAAAATTGTTATATAATAAAAATAAAACGTGACTTTTACATTAATAACTTCAGGAACATTGATGCAAAGGTCTTTCTTACAGTTCAGTGTCTTTAAGTTGGACCCCATTTTGATTTTTAAGTAGATGGTGGAGCATTTGGGACAAGAGTTTCTGTTAATGTATCCAGTAAACATTATTAATACATTTGAATAATTAAGAAAGACCTCAGAATAAAGATGTCTAGGCTGTTGCTTTGTTATAAAGAAATACCTGAGGCTGGGTTAGTTATAAGAAAAGAAATTTAATTGTCTCACAGTTCTGCAGTGGCATCTGCTTCTGGGAGTGCCCCAGGAATCTCCTAATCATGGCGGAAAGTGAAGGAAGACCAAGCATGTCACATGGCAGGAGTGGGAACAAGGCAGGGGAGAGGTGCCACACACTTTTAAATAACCAGATATCTGGAGAACTCACTCAATATTATGAGGACAGCACCAAGGAGATTGCACTAAATTATTTATGAGAAAGCCACCCTCATGATCAAATCACTTCCCATCAGACCCCACCTCCAACACTGGGGATTACAATTCAACATGAGATTTAGAGAGTACACGAATCCAAAGTGTATCAAAAGAGATCTAATAAAGTGTCAAAGAAGAGAGATAAGAAAAAATTCACACACTAAACACATCACATATTATTAGAGAAAAAGGAAAAGTCTGACAGCTATGGGTAGAAAAAGCAAATTATTTACAAAGAAACAAAAATTAGACATAAATCAGATTTTTCAAACTCAATACTGGATTTAAGAAAGCCATGAGACAACATTTTCAAAATGTTGAAAAAAAAAAAAAAAAAACCAGTGCATAGGAATCAATATCTGGATGAACTTTTCTTTAAATAACAAAGCAAGACAAAGAAAATCTTTCAGAAATATTTTCACGTATACATTTATGCCTTAGGACAGCTACCACACAAATATCTTCAATGAGAATTTTTGGACAAAGTACTTAAAAATAGAGAGATACACACTCAAGATAACTTTCCAGTTTTAGGATAACTAAATACATTTGTTATGATCTTTAACTTAATAAATATTATTATATTTACATTATGCCTTTATGTATGCATATGTGCACATACTCAAACACAAATAAATAGAAATACATAAATATGTTTGTAAGAGAATCTAAATTAAAAATTTAGACAACATTAACAAAACGTCTGATATTGTGGAAAAGAAGAACACTAAGAAAGGAGAGAGTATGTGAAAGTTCTTGTTTTAGTTGTATCCAAGCTAGGAAAAGGCATAGATACCCGTTTAAAAGAAGAGTAAAAAGGAGATTTTTAAAGAGTAGAAAAAGTGGGAAAAACTAAATAATAAACTCTTATGGTAGAAACAGTAACATATTGGTTAATCTTTAAAATAAACATAAATGAACTCACAAGTTAAAAGACAAAGAGACAGATTTATTATGAAAATTAAATTTAGCCATAACAAGAGACACATCTAAAAATAAAAGAAAATAAAAGCTTAGAAAAAAGAGATATCAAGATATAAGGCCTATTAGCTACCATCGGTACTTATAACAATAGTAGCTACAATAGGTCTTAAGATGAAGATGTTCTTTCAGGAACAAAGAGGTGGGTTTACCTTCCCTGTGACCTAGCGTAAACAAGTAGGGTTTATTTCAAGAATGTAAAGTTCGTTCAACATTTCAAAATCAATCCATGTAATTTGTCCTATCAGTAGATCAGAAAAAGCACTTGATGATACTAAACACCATTCTCAAACTAGGAAGAAGAATAGATCATCCTCATCCTATAAAAACCCTCTAGCTAACATACTATTCAAAGGCAAAATAATGAATGGTTTTTCCCTAAGAACAGGAATAAGGTAAGAATATTTACTCTCAAAATGTTCATTCATTGTCATATGGGAGGCCCTAGACTGTGCAATAAAGTAAGATAAAGAAATAACAGTCCTCAAGATTGGAAAGCATGATTGTGCACATTAAAAATCCAAGGAGGTATAAATACTTGAAAGGAAGCAATGCAATATTCTTTATTTGCAAACAACCTCATCATGTATATAGAATATACTAAGTATTTTATAATAAGGTACTAGAAGCATGAAGTTAATTTAATACCATCACAGAATACAAGGTCAAAGTTCAAAAGTAAATTTTATTTCTCTAAACATGAGAAACTAAATTGGATAATAAATCTTCAAAATACAACTTACACTAACAGGAAAAATAAAAAGGAAGTTTAGAATTAATATGAAGTAAAATATACAAAATATCTTCTCTAGTAATTAGAAAACACTGCTGAGAAAAATTAAATAAGACCTAAAGAAATGTCATGCTTGTAGATTGGAAGACTCAATGTTCCAATGTTGTTAAGATGGCAATTTTTCCCTTTACTGATCAATAAGTTCCATACAACTTTAATAAACATTCCAACAGGGTCGCCCTCCATTGCCAGGCTGGAGTGCAGTGGCATGATGTTGGCCCACTGCAACCTCCACCTGCTGGACTCAAGTGATCCTTCTACCTCAGCCTCCCGAGTAGCTGGGGCCACAGGTGCACACTACTGCACTACATTCTAGCAAGCTCTTTTGAAGAAATAAGTGATTCTAAAATTTATATGGACTGGGCGCCGTGGCTCATGCCTGTAAATCCCAGCATGTTGGGAGGCCAAGGTGGGAGGACTGCTTAAGGCCAGAAGTTTGAGGTTATAGAGAGCTATGATTGTGACACTGCACTTCAGACTGGGTGACAGAGACCCTATCTCTAAAAATATATATAACAAAAAAATTTATATAGAGACATCAAGAATCTAGAATAGCCATCTTAAAATAATATATTTAAGACCTAAAATAAAGCTACAGTTTTAAAGAATGTGGTTGACTTGGAATAGACAAATACATAAATGAAACAGAATGCTAGTTGCCGGTCTGTTCTGTCCAGTAGGAATGCCACTAGACACATACGCTTATCTAAATTTAGATTAATAAAAATTAAATTAAGTTAAAAGTGTTTTCCTCTGGCCGGGCGCGGTGGCTCACACTTGTAATCCCAGCACTTTGGGAGGCCGAGGCGGGCAGATCACGAGGTCAGGAGATCGAGACCATGATGAAACCCCGTCTCTACTAAAAATACAAAAAAACAAAAATTAGCCGGGCGTGGTGGCGGGCGCCTGTAGTCCCAGCTACTCGGAGAGGCTCAGGCAGGAGAATGGCATGAACCCGAGAGGCGGAGCTTGCAGTGAGCTGAGATTGCGCCGCTGCACTCCAGCCTGGGCGACAGAGCGAGACTCCATCTCAAAAAAAAAAAAAAAAAAGTGTTTTCCTCAATCACACTAGCTACCTTTCGATTACTGAACAGCCCTAAGTGGTTGACTACCCCAATGGAGAGAGTAAATAATAGCACATTTGATTATTGTACAAGGTTTGAACAGTACTAGTCTTGTTAGACTCATTCATATATGCTCAGTTTGATTTTTGACAAAGATACAAGGTCAATTCAAGGGAGAAATGAATATTTTTAACAGATACTATTGCTATTGTTAATGTATATCTGTTTTTAGCAGATACTACTGCAGATACAACTGGAAAATTCCATCAGTCAAAAAAAAAAGAAAAGAAAAAAAAGTCAATACCCAGTTTGCTCTGTGCACAAAAGCCTGGATCACATTCCTACATGTAAAATTCAGAGCTATAAAACTATTAGAAGAAGACATAAGAAAATAATGTTCTGTATGGGGATAAAAATAACATACCTAATTGAGCAGAAAAATCACTTGCTCATAAAGGAAAAATAAGCAGGAAATGAAGCTTCATCAAAAAAAGCAATTTTTTAAAATTAAAGAATACCACTAAGAAAATGCAGGTAACAATACTGGAAAAATTATTTGGAGTAATTTTATCTGTCGATAGTGCTGAATCCAGATATATATAAAACTAATAAAAATCGACAATAATAAGATGAGAAATGTAATAAAAATTGGAAAAAGACTGGCACAGACATTTCAAATGGCTACAAAATACTTAGGAAAAGTTTTCCTTATTACTCATTTGGGACATGCAAATTAAAACTGTACAAATTCAAAGCATGATGCACCACACACACACTAGAATGGCTAAAATAAAAAAGTATGATAAAACCAAATGAGAGCAAGAGTGCAAAGCAACTGGAAATTTCATACATTACCAGTGGGGGCGTAAAATGGTAAAACAATTTTAAGAATTGTTTTGCAGCTTCTCATGAATTTAAACATACTTTAACCCATTACTCAGCCATTTTGTTCCAAGAGAAATGAAAATATATGTTCACAAAAAGACCTGTAAAAGAATGTTTAAAAGAGTCTTATTTGTAACAGAATGTGAAAATAACCCATATGGCCATGGGCAGGAGAATGGATAATCGAATAGTGATATACCCAAAATATGTAACATATTACATATTCGTTCTTTCCATCTAGTCAGAGGGAATAATCTCCTCTTCCACACAGTTTTAAAATTATGCTGGATGCTACTTTGCAATGCTTACTAAAATCTATTCTTTCCTGACCAGGCACTAAATCAGGCTTGCTTTCTCATTTTTATTTATTTTTGAATTAAAATACATCGAAATGCAGTATTTTGAAAAAATAAAATAATCTTTTAAATCAGTGTTACATGTTAACACTTTTTGTTAGTTTTTCTGCTATAGTTAGAGTGAAACACTTAGTGGTCAGTTATACTATCCAGCTGTTCCTTACTTGCAATTTATGTGAGGATGCAACTTTGAGAGACTTCCCATGAAAACTAATTGTTGTTCCTCCTGTATCCCCTTTCACTTCTCAGTATACCATAATACAGCCATTTGCCACAGCCTGTAAAATAATCACCCTACTGTCCCATCAGCTATGTGTGTTCTCTGACCTCCTTTCTGACACTACCCATTGTGTTATTGGGAACCCTGATTCTATCAGTGAGACAGTCGACATACACATACAATAATTTAGGGAAGAAGTTAAGAATATGAACCAACTGCAAATGCTGGTAACTTTTGGGAATGAGGTGTGCAGGAGTGAGGCATCAAAGGGAAGAAAGCAAAAAGTAAGACGACTGTGATGGTTAATACTGAGTGTCAACTTGAATGGATTGAAGGATGCATAGTGTTGATTCTGGGTGTGCCTGTGAAGGTGTTGCCAAAGGAGAATAACACTTGAGTCAGTGGGCTAGGAAAGGCAGACCCACCTCTAATTTGGGTGGGCAAAATCTAATCAGCTGCCAGCTTGGCTAGAATATAAAGCAGGCAGAAAAACATGAAAGCACTAGACTGGCCTAGCCTCCCAGCCTGCATCTTTCTCCCATGCTGGATGCTTCCTGCCCTCAAACATAGGATTACGAGTACTTTAGTTTTGGGACTCAGACTGGCTCTCCTTCCTCCTCAGCTTGCAGACAGTCTATTGTGGGACCTTGTCATTGTGTGAGTTAATACTTAATAAACTCCCCTTTATGTATCTCTCTCTCTCTCTTTTATTAGTTCTGTCCCTCTACAGAACCTTGACTAATACAATGGCAGACATATTTTTAGTATTATATAATTTACTGGAAGAAGTGGAGCAGAGTTTTAAAAAATTTTGCCATCTTTTCTGAGAAGTATCCATCAACATTTTCTCTTAAGTAGGACGTGTATTTCCCCTATGATAATTTGAATTATTTTTTGGCAAATACTCCCACTACTACTATGAATGGAATATGTACTGCCTTAATCCTTGATGTTAGGCTTGTTCATATGATTGCTCTTCCCAAAGGAATGAGAATATGACACATTTAGGGGCGTTACATATGCTTGTTCTGTTTGCCTCAGCTGGCATGTGAAGAGCATGCTATACCTTTCCATTTTAGCATGGGGCCCAGCAAAAAAATATGTGGAGAAATCTTGAACTCAATTTGCAGCCTGGAAATAAAGCCCAGGAAAGTCAAAGCCTGAAGACAGAGCCTTCTACACTGAGTCCAGCTTAGATCAGGCAAATCACAGTGAACCTGTAGAATGTACACATGAAAATAAATGCTTTTTGTTGTAAATCATTGGATTTTAGTATAGTTACCAATGCACCTTTGCTGTGAAAATAGTTGACTACTACTTCCTCAAAGACACCATCCACTCAAAATACTCCTTATCTGTCCTGCTCCTTTGGTTTGTTCAAATAATGAAATAAAATAGTGCATGTGGGCCGGGTGCGGTGCCTCATGCCTATAATCCCAGCACTTTGGGAGGTGGAGGCAGACGGATCATGAGGTCAGGAGATCAAGATCAGCCTGGCTAACACGGTGAAACCCAGTCTCTACTAAAACTACAAAAAATTAGCCCAGCATGGTGGCACCCGCCTGTAGTCCCAGCTTCTTGGGAGGCTGAGGCAGGAGAATCGTTTGAATCCGGGAGGTGGAGGTTGCAGTGAGCCGAGATTGTGCTACTGCACTCCAGCCTGATGACAGAGTGACACTCCGTCTCAAAAAACAAAAGGGAGGCATGCAAAAACATATGTGATGAAGAAAACACGTAAATATGAACTAGTGTTTTTATCTTAATTTCCAATACACATTCTTTTTGCTTTCCAGGGTTTCTACTAATCTAGAAACTACCCCTCTTATTGTTTCCTATTGTTTTAGTCATTGTCTATTTGCCTTTAAGTTATTCTTTTATATTTCAGAACTCTAGAAAATTACCACCTCTTTCACACTTTTTTAGCTCTCCCTTATTTCTGTACAAATTAAGTGTTTGTGTTGATGGTCCAACTAGTATCTGAAAGTCAACTCTATTCATCTTTATCTCTGGTTTAGAAATATCTGGCTAGCATAGATGTTATCATAAAAGGAATTCTGCTTTTTAAGTCATGACCTCAAAAATTTACATCTCAGAAAACTACTTCACCCTTTCTAAGACTGTACTCCATGTTAATTTGTTCATTCAAATAAAATTCATGTACTGTTTTATGCGAAATGTTAAAGGAGATAATACTTCTCAATAGTATGTACTCAGTACCTTGTTGTTTCATTCTGACTCTGCTGATACCTGAGAAGTGAATCATTTTTATAGTCCTTGCTTTGTGCTAATGTCATGCCAGTATTCTCTGGGGTGGTATACCTTAAAGACATCCCAAACGCAGGAAGTTTGCATAGTAACTGCTTAAAAATAATTATCCCCTAAAACTGCACTACAGTACTTCACATACAGTAGGTGGTCAAAAAATATTTATTAAAAGAATGCTGACATATCCAAAGAGTAACTCTTTAATGAGGTACGGGGAGGATTTTGATATTGTGACTTAATATTACATATTTTAAATTATTTAAAAGGAAAAAAGAATACCTACTTTCATAACTTCTACTTACAATGCTGATTTCCACTCATAGCCTTGGAAGTAAAACATGTCTTCTTTTGTTTTCTAGTTGTAGAAACAACTTTTGTAGTTGCAATATTTCATTTTGAATTCAAATTGATACTATGAGAGAGAATTGTAGCTTCAGAAGAATTGATTATGACCATACAGATGTATTAACAGAGGCAAAGTGATCCGCTCACCATTTGTAATGTTTCTATTTGTGACCTTTGAGGAAAGGCAACATATTAGATTATTTTTCCCATGTTTCTAAATTGTGCTTTTTATCTCTAAGTAGCAGCAATACTGCAAAAAAAAAGCACAGTGCATATTAAGATGATCCTTGCACGACAAGGAAAGTCATTTATTTCCAATGAACAAGTCAGTCACAAAATCAAAATAATTTTTTTTCCCTTTGGATTCATTGTCAGTTTTGTTGACAGTGTGACACTCTCACAGAGAAGGGCAGTTAGGTCTTTCACTACATTCACTAAATTAAGCTGAATGAGATAAACAGAAAGAAAGAAAAATTATAATCAAAGGCACTACCAAAAAAATCTAATGTAACTGTAACAGATTCAGTTAAGCAAAACAAATAAGATAATTTATTATTTACTTTTAATAATTTTGCTCTCAATTACTCCCTAGAGGGAAGACACATAGAATAAATGCTTCTGAATTGAATTAGCAATGATATCACATGGCAATAGAAATATACATTTCAGCCATCATTATGATATATCACAAGACCACAGACTTTTTATCGTGAGTTTCCTGTGGTAACTAAACAAGTGGAAGATTTGTGTAACTTGCATATTTTTTGAATTTTACAATTTTATTTTAGTCGGCAATTTTATCATTGTAGGCTTATGTGTTTAAGCTCTATATTTTATCTTTGTTCACTTAAGTCATAGCAAATCTAGGCATGAAATTTGCATTCTTTTCATATATACATATCTATGAATGATACTACATTATGCTGTAGACACATAATTATCTCTTTAGAATTTTGATGGAAATTCTGAAGGAACTTGTCTGTGTCAAAATGCAAAGTTCTGTAATATATGACCTTCCCTGACTACTTGCATTTCGCCTCCCACAGCATTTATGTGGCATCTCTCACAAATGCCTACACTTCCATATTATAGATTTCCCTGTGTTACATATTATTCAAATGTTAACAATGCATCTAAAAGGCTCTGTACACACAATTTACCTATATGACAAACCAGCACATGTACTCCTGTACCTAAAGTAGAAGTCAAAAAAAAAAAAAAAATTAAAAGGCTACATAAATCCCTTTTTCTGAGTTTCTGCTGTGCTGGGAGTATCCTCTATTCTGAGGAAGGACTTACTGATGACATATTCTTGGTACATACAGAACTGAAAAAGGTTGAGAATTTTTAGTGCCTGGAAACATATCTTCACTAAATAATGTCATAGTCAATTCAAGCTGCCAATGTTAAAACAATATCTATATGACCTCGTTTAGTCAATTCAGTTAAAACATCAGGGAAGTAACTCAGTGACAAAACTCAAACAGACCAAAGACTGCTGATTGGTTGCTTTTCAATTTTCTTCTTGAAACTGTGGCTTCATGTAGCCATAAATTATGTGTTTCTTTTGTGAATTCTTATTACATCTTTGGCTTAGGAAGTACATGAATGTATGCATTCTTGTGTTCAAATCAGATTTATAACTGGCAAATACATTTTCAGAAAATTATACCTTCACCTCTATGGGCATTGAAAAAAAAAAGTGAAAGAAGGACTTACAAATTATCTTCTGAAGTAGTGAATAAAAGGTTACTCTTTCCAACTATGTAACAATCTATGAAAATAACAGTATTACTGTCTGTAAGAGAGGTTCTTATTGACAAGGTATAACCTCACACTCTAAATTCTATTGCTGAGGAAAGCTATAAACTTTCTACTAACCTGGAAAACTTTTTCACTTAAACTAAGTAGGAAAAATAATAAGCATATTACTGTTTACATTATGTCCCTAAGTCCAAATTACCATGGCTAGTTTTTATCAAATTTGAAAATTTGGTGAACATTATAAAACCTGAATAGAAAAATCTGTAGTCACAGTTTCACTGCTTTTTTTTTAACTTTTAAGAACTTATAAACAAAATAAATTTGCTGCATATATATTTTGAAAATACAAAAATTTTAGAGGAAAAAAACAAAAAGACACATAATTCTACTTTCCAAAAGTCACCATATATATTTTAATGTACTTTCAGTTATTTACTAATCTCTTAATTGGGAAATTTTTCATTTCAGTTATTATATTTTTAATTTCCAAGAGATCTATTTTTGTTCTTCCTTTGAAGCCAGGCTGAATTTTGAAAATAAATCAACTCATCTTGGTTTTTCACTTGATATTAATTTATATGCATTTTTATATTGCTAAATCTCTTTAAAATGTTTGATTACATAATGTCCTATGATAAGAATGAGGCATAATTTCATAACATTTTTTCTTTATTTTTATACATTTTGGTTATTTCCTTTTTGTGGTACCTGCATTATAAACACTGATTTGGTATACAGAATTAGATTATTATGGGTATAATGCTGACTTTTATTAGTAAATCAATAATCTGAACATATTTTATTCTTTATTCTTTTTCAAAAACAAAAGTTACACATTCACACAGAGAATCACACAGTTTTAGAAATTCTAGTTTCCTGTTCCTCTCCTCTCTTTCTCCCTCAAGACAAATATTGTCAATTATCTCAGCTAATTCATTGTCGCCAAGTTTTAACCACCATATTCTAAGTTAATGTGTTTGCCTTTCTACTTCTTAATTTTTTCTATTTAAGGCATTAACTGTAAGTTCCCATTATGGAAAATTACAATGTAGCATTTATTTCTCCCCTAGTCTCTAACACATCATGCTCTTGTCCCTCCTGGCTCTCTTTCCTAATGCACGTAAAGCATAATATCAGCAAGTTCCTGATTAAGTGTATATCATTATGTTTCTATGCCACCTATTTTTACCTCTGAAAGCCTGTAAAATTTCAGTGTCCCTCCAGCTTCCTGAAATTTCAAAATCATGTGCCTTGGTGGGGGCATGCTTTTCTCTAGTGTGCTAAGTACTATGAGCCCTTTGCAATCTCACACGCACTAGTTCTGAAAAATGTTCTTGTTTTATTTAATCGGTGTTCTCACCTTTTACTTTGTTCTCTCTTCCTAGAATTCTCAGTGAATATTAAACTTTTTGGCTAGTACTCTACATTTTCTTACCTTTAATATTCTATTTATTTGTGCTTTACTGTATTTTCTGGGATATTTCCTCAACTCTGTTTTCCAACTCTTTTATTAAATTTGTCATCTCAGTTATTATATTTTTAATTTTCAAGAGATCTATTTCTGTTCTTCTTGTAAAAAATAGTATTTCATTCTTGTTCCAAGATGCTAGTAACTGCTACTATCTCTAGAATTATATATACACATGCACATATATATATATACCCCCACAAACATATATATATTCTATTAATAGAATTATATATAATTATATATATTCACATGTGTGTATATATACATTTTATTTTACAGACACACATACATACACACATATGATTTTCTCCTTGGCCATGAAAATGTCTGTTCCCTCTAATTGTCTGTTGTTTTTTATTTTGGCCCCTGTCTTTCATGTAGAGTTTTCTGCATGGTTGGTAGTTGCTGCGTGAAGACTGCTCTGAGTGTGATTTGATGTCTTTGTATCTTTTATGCTAGAAATAAAAATGTGATTTTTATTTAGCCTAATCGTATGGGAGGTGGGTCAGTTAGGAGAAACATACTGGAGGTTTCCTCATTCAGTAAGTATATATTTTCTTCTCCATTAACCCTGCCTGGTGTATGCAGTCCAGAATCCTCCATTTTGTCCTTTTTAGAGAATAAAGTCCAGTCTTTTCTAGAGTGAGTGGTTGGGTGATGAGAGACAATTGTTACACTATTTAGAGTTAAAATGGGGTCTTGAAGACAGAATGGATCTAACAGCTTCTTAAGACAATTTTTCAAGCAGGGCTCCTTATTTGAAATATCCTTCTTTTCTAGGAATTTGGATTCACCAATTATTGAGGACTTTGAGCTTTCTCTGTTTTCCCAAATGTTTCATCTGATTTGTATTTTCCAAAATATTGTACTTTTTTTTCTTCTTTACCACTCTTCTTATCTTTGAGGCATTTTCACTTTTAAAAAATTCCCTTTCTTTTTGTTTTCTCCAAAACAAAATTAGTGGTCATGTCTTCTGTTGCTACCAAGAAGTCAAAGTCTGAACTATAGATTCTTTCTGTACATTTGCTTTTCTGAAATACTGTACCGATTACGTTCTTACTAGCAATGTCTAAGGGCTCTTATTACTTATTTCATAGTGAGAGGTGACAAGGTGCTAGCAGCCCTGGCTCGCTCTGGGCGCCTCCTCCGCCTAGCCATCTGCTCTGGCCGTGCTCAACGAGCCCTTCAGCCTGCCACTGCGCTGTGGGGGCCCCTCTCTGGGGCTGGCCGAGGCTGGAGCCGGCTCCCTCTGCTCACAGGGAGGTGTGAAGGAGAAGCGTGGGTGGGAGCTGGGGCTGCGCGGGGCGGGAGTGGGTTCCGGGTGGGTGCGGGCTCAGTGGGCCCAGCACTTGGCACCTGCTGGGCTTGATCAGAGACTGAGTCCTGTGCGTGCACCGCCGTTCCCTCTTTGCGGGGTCGTTGACCACAATGGCGGGTCTCTGTCTTTCTCGCTTCCCCTCTTTTCCCCTTAGTTGTGTGGGAGGAGCTCCCTCTGGGATGCCGGAGTGCCTGGGCTAGGAGCCGCCAAGTTCCTCTGCAAGTGCCAGTTAGAGGTGAAGCAGGCTGGGGTTCTGGGAAGGGTGGGGACTTGGAGAACTTCTCTGTCTAGCTAAAGAATTGTAAACGCACTAATCAGCACTCTGTGTCTAGCTAAAGGTTTGTAAATGCACCAATCAGCACTCTGTGTCTAGCTAAAAGTCTGTAAATGCATCAATCAGCACTCTGTGTCTAGCTAATCTGGTGAGGACTTGGAGAACTTTTGTGTCTAGCTAAAGGATTGTAAACACACCAATCAGCACTCTGTCAAAACGGACCAATCAGCGCTCTGTAAAATGAACCAATCAGTTCTGTGTAAAATGGAACAATCAGCTCTCTGTAAAATGGACCAATCAGCAGGATGTGGGTGGAGCCAGATAAGGGAATAAAACCAGGGCACCTGAGCCAACAGCAGCAACCTGCTAGGGGTGCCCTTGTATGGTGTGGATGCTTTGTTCTTCTGCTCTTTGCAATAAATCTTGCTGCTACTCACTCTCTGGGTCAGCGCTGCTTTTATGAGCTGTAACACTCACTGTGAAGGTCTGCAGCCTCACTCCTGAAGCCAGTGAGACCACAAACCCACTGGGAGGGACTAACAACTCCTGACGGGAGGAATGAACAACTCCAGACGCGCCACCTTTATGAACTGTAACACTCAGCGCAAAGGTCTGCAGCTTCACTCCTGAGGCCAGTGAGACCATGAACCCACCGGCAGGGACCAACAACTCCATCCGGGAGGGACGAACAACTCCAGATGCCTCACTTTAAGAGCTGTGACACTCGCCGCAAAGGTCTGCAGCTTCACTCAAACCCAGCGAGACCACGAACCCACCAGAAGGAAGAAACTCAGAACACGTCTGAACATCAGAAGGAGCAAACTCTGGACACACCATCTTTAAGAACTGTAACACTCACCGCGAGGGTCCGTGGCTTCATTCTTGAAGTCAGCAAGACCAAGTACCCACCAATTCTGGACACAATAGTACACTTGCCAACAGTATTTTAAATTTGTTTTAGTATTGCCAATTTGATAGGCAAAGAAATGTCATAATTTAAAATGAGAACTAGGGAAAACATCTAACCTAAACCATTATGGAGATGGAAATAGCAAGTGCTCCATAAATGAGTGAAAGAATGAGGGTGACTGAGGATCAGAGATACTTAACAATTCTGGGTAAATCTCAAATGATTCATGAAGTTTTGCATTGACAAGAGCTAGTTAGCCTTCCATTTTTAAATTCTATAGCGGTCCAGGGATAGAATAAATAGAACCCCAAAAGTCTGAATGGGAAAAATTATATCCCAATTTTATTAACTTTATAATAGTATTACCAACAACTGTAATCTTGTCACCAATAGGAATCTTAAAAGTATTCATATAATTTTAAGTTGTAGACTTACTGTAATGCTCAGTACTTGAAAATTATGGTATTTAGTTCATACTCTAGATCTTGTTATTTAATGTTAATAAACCATATATATCCACTTATAAATCTATTTTTAAAACATCTTGTTAAATATATTTCAATATTGTTGGTTGTCATCATAATTTTATGCATTTTGCTATAGGGATTTAAACATAAAGAAGTTTACAAATCTCTAGCTTTCATCCCTAGATGAAAAAAGTTATCCTGAGAAGAATGAGAATTGGATTAAATTTTAAAGAGTGCACAAACTTTAGGTATGTTGTGGATTGGATTATTTGCTCAGATAGTTTTAAATTATTGCTAAGTTTTAAAACATTTTAATTTTATACTCGTTCATTTTATATTTTTTATTTTACATTTTTAAAAAATTTAGCATTTCACTTTGTGTTCAACTATTCCCTTCTTCTAAAATGAGGAATAGAATTAAGTAAGATTTTTGAATACCTCATTTGTGTTGTACATTTTTCACTGATGGGAATATTCTAAGGAAAGAATGGAACAATTTGCCATTCTAATTAGACCGTTGTAGAATTTAATTTGCTGTACTGTAATCACCATGTTTTTTGTTCTCTTTTAATGCAAATTTAAAGTTAAAAGAAGAAAACTGTACTGAAGAAACTAACCAATAGTCCATTAGTAACATCTGGTGATAAAATGTTTGAAGTGAAGAATCAAAGTTGGCCTGGAAATAAATATACATTTTCAAATACAGAAATTGACATTGTAATGTGCTCCTGTGAATTATTGGTAATAAAATAGAGCAATTCTTTAAAAGACAAGAAATGCATATAGATCTATCAATTAGACAATATCCAGAAAAACACATTAGAAACTTCACTTTAATCCTTCAGGCTTTTGTGACATACACAATGAAAACAAGATACACACTGTGATATTAAAATACTCAGAGTTCTGATACTGAGAACAGACAAGAATACTAATAAAATCTTCATGTTGTAATTAGAATATATATATATATATATATCTCACGTATATTGTGGCACCAAATAAAGATAAATAAATTGTGCTTGTTTGTGGCAGAAAAGGGAATTAACAGAATGTTTCTCTCCAAAATGAACATTTGTATCCAAAATTATTTGAGATGGTTTACAAATTGAACATGTTAGAAAACAGGAAATTTGGGAACAGAAACTAAACAAAACATCTAACTAAACCAAAGGAGTAGATACCAGTGGAGTTTAGTTCATTAGTACAATTGGCTTTATTTTTCCTGTTGCATAGGGCAAAAAAGAAAATCTGTTTACTTAGATTAGCTATTACTAGTGGAATATTCTACTGTTTGCTTACATTAGCTTTATTCTATAGGATATTATCTAAAAGATACTTCAAGAAAAAATAATCTGTGGTAAAAATATTGAGGAAATTTGGCAAAGAGTGAGACTAGCTTTGAGACTATGTATATTTGACTTAAAGAATTCTTACTGTAATGAAAATTGTACTAATTCTATTGCAAATGACATCCATTAATATCCTGAAGAACTAGTATTTCATGGAACATATTCTGGATATACTTGTTTGATAGTCTTCATTTAATGATACATACAATAAGCCCATATGTTTGCATGATCACATTTTCCTAGTTAATGAACTGTTTTGAATAAAGTAGCCAAAGTCTAATAAGTTGGAAATAAATAGAGGAAATAAAAAGGAAGTCCATATGGAGACAATTTAACAATTTTCTTTTATGATAGTTTTTTTGTAATATTTCATAAACTAATTGATGTTTATTGCTAATTTCAAACTTCGAAAGAAAATACAGTACATTCAAATTATCAAAAATACTGAAGAGAGGCTGGGTGTGGTGGCTCACACCTGTAATCCCAGCACTTTGGGAGGCCGAGGTGAGTGGATCACCCTAGGTCAGGAGTTTGAGACCAACCTGACCAACATGGAGAAACTCTGTCTCTACTAAAAATACAAAAATTAGCAGGGCATGGTGGCAGGCGCCTGTAGTCCCAGCTACTCGGGAGGCTGAGGCAGGAGAATTGCTTGAACCTGGGAGGCAGAGGTTGCAGTGAGCCGAGATTGTGCCACTGCACTCCAGCCTGGGCAACAGGGTTAAACTCTGTCTCAAAAAAACCCCAAAATATATATATAGAAAAGAGTTGTCATTTTGAGTGCTAAATATAATCTCTGTGAATTAATAAAATAGAATTTAAGATTATTAATTCCTATATCTTATAACAAAATATGTGAGACTCCTGATAGAACAATTATAATTGTTACAATTAAAATAGTTGTGCCATATATGCAATCTATTTATTCACTTGAAAAAGCTCAGAAATTGATTTTCTAACTCTAGATATTTTTCTGAAACAAAGTACCAGAGAGACTACTAATCAAGACATTTTATGATTAAACATCTCTGAATAATAGAAAGAAATTTTGATAAAGATAGAAGAAAACTACTTGCCAATGTGAATGGCATTCTTTAATTACGAAAGAGAATACTAACTCCGGGCAAAAATTATTCAGCCTTAAAAGCAATAATACATTCTAAATAATTGCATATATTTTCTATATAGCAAAGTTCAGAACCGACAAGGTTTGAGAAAAAGAAGAAAAATAAATTTGTTTAAAACAGTTGCAAAGTTTAAGAAAATATTTAACAGAAGATAAAAAGTCATCTACATTTTAGAGTTAAATGTCAATTTTCTTATGAACGAGACACATTATTTCTCATCAGACAATGAGCAATATTAACTGAAATTCAAGGAAAATGGGTAGAATAAAAATAATTTCAATCAAATAAAGGCCATTATAAGAGATAGAATTCTTTCAAATTAGAAAAATAGTTGTATATTTTGTGCCCAAATGGGAGGTCAAAGAAAATTTTAGAAAGTATGTTAGAGACTAATAGGCTGAACCAAATGCTTATTTATTGTATTATCTGCTTAAGAATTTGGTGCCTGAGAGAGAATAATAGAACAATGATTGCCTTTTCAAAGTGAATAAAAGCTGCAACAACTTTTTTCTTTCTTTTTTTGGCCACAACTGACATTACTTGCAATAGAATTAGTTAATAATAAATTAAGGCAAATGAGGATGGAATATTTGAATGCATGTGAATTATGGGCATTCCTACACTAACATCGGAGTTTTCATTTTAGCCAGGCTTTCCAATTTTGGTATCACATTAATTTTATTATTTTCTTAGGAGGAAATTTAAATTTAAAGCATATATTTTTATTGAAGGTATTTTTAAGTTATGGGCAAATGATATAATGTGCATCAGTGCTCACAAGATATTAAATCAATGTTGTGATCTATTTTCAGATCATTCCAAACGATGACCAATTTCTTTGTCTTTTAGATTTGATTGTGTTGCAGGTATTTAATTTTATCTCAAAGTGGTGCTTTGTTGGATATTTTCCCAATCTGCTGCAATATTAAGCAAGGCAAGTCATACAAATGACTGCTAACAACTGAAATTGGCATGTATTCTAAGTAGTTGTGAAGGGGATTGGCTGGCTTGAAACCCACCTGAGGGGTCTAACAATTTTCAAGCCATTAACCCAAGTCTTCTTCCCATGGAGAAAATAACAAGATGATCTATAAGTCTGTGGCAAAAAACCAAAAATATTGTCCAATTATTTCTCAAAATTAGATCATTTTGCCTCCCTATTTTGCTCCTATTCTTTAATTGTGTTCCACTGAAAAGTGCACAGATCAAAAAAAAATCTATTTTTGGAACTCTTTAAAAATGCCTCTCCAGAAATTCTAAAAAGGTATGTCAATCTGAGATTATGTAATGTCCACAGACTTATTTGACTTTTATATTCTCACTTACTGATTTGATCTTCAAATACCTGTAGCTGAGGTTCTTATTATGCATGTAGTTCTCTGATGGTCTGAACTGAATTGACTAATCAACCAATACTTTCACAGAAACAGAGCTTGGATCTACAACTGATCTTTATTTTCTGTATGATTCTCAAAATTACTCCTTGAAAACACTCATCATAATGATTATTACCTCTTACTTATGTCTTTTTTTAAAAAAAGTAATAAACCAGGGACACAGTCTTCAAATTGCAATAGTGATAGCAATAACAACAACAAAAAAGATACTATTGCTATTATACTCTACATTTTTTCAACCTTTAATACTATAAATAATTTATATCAAGCTTATAGATAGCATTGTCGATATCACTTCCAGTGGGAAAAAACCCTCATAAATCATTGGTATCACCATTTCTACAGTCACACATTTAAATGTATCAGCAATAAAACACTTGCATATATATTACATTTTTAATTACTTGTATTTATTAGGTGTTTAATGTGTGTCCTAGGCTGTGCAAGGCATAGTGGACACAAAAGCAAACAAAACAGTTATTGTTTATATAACTTATATTTTGAATAAGGAAATGGACAATAAGCAAATGCCTAATTGTATTGACACAAAGCAAATGAATAATTCATCTAGGAATCTATTCCTTCAAGTTGCCAAACATTAGTCTATGGGATAAAAATGGCTGTGTTGATACTTCCTTTTTTTGTTTTTTGTTTTTTTTTTGAGATGGAGTCTCACTCTGTCACCCAGGCCGGACTGCAGTGGTGCTATCTCGACTCACTGCAAGCTCTGCCTCCTGGGTTCATGCCATTCTCCTGCCTCAGCCTCCCGAGTAGCTGGGACTACAGGTGCCTGCCACCACGCCCAGATAATTTTTTTTTTTTGTATTTTTAGTAGAGACCGGGTTTCACCATGTTAGCCAGGATGGTCTTGATCTCCTGACCTCGTGATCCACCCGCCTCGGCCTCCCAAAGTGCTGGGATTACAGGCTTGAGCCACCGCGCCCAGCCTGTGTTGATACTTTCAAAAGTTCCCTAGTAGGTATCCAGATTTTAAATGTTTGAAAATATGGCCAAGAAAGTTTTCTTGATAAAATGATAACTCTGTTCCTCTTGAAGCCACAGTCACCACAAAACTTTTGTAATTGATGGTTGAGAAAGAATAACAGAAGCATCATTACATATGGTATTTATTGAAAGCCCACCACATGCTAGGAATTACTCCAGTTGTTGGAACTCTCTAAAGCATGCATGCTCCTTTGAATTCTCGTAGTAGTCTTCACTTGATCTTAGCCAAAATGCTGAGAAGTGACTCTCATAGCAGTCTTATGAACTCTTTTCAAGGTAAGAATTCTGAGATAGAAAGATTGTGTAATTTACTTATAATTGCACAGCTGTTAAGTGAAAATAGGTCTATATGATTCCAAATTTTGTAAGCAGTATATTTAATCCTTTGTCTATTACTACAACTAAGAATCTATAGAATAAATGTAAGCAAAAGAGGAAAACTGGATATTGCCAGAGTCCAAAAAAGTGAATTAAAATAAGTGGTTCTAGAAACATGTGATTTAAAGCTTAAGTTTCTTTCTGGTATAACTGGAAAAGATGAAAGTAACTCTATATATTTACGTATATTGGGAAAGCAGAGTTACTTGTGGATGCATTATGCTCAGAAGTTATTAACTTCAGAATTCATAAAAAGGTAAAGAAAAGAAGAAATCTAATTTATTACAAATTTATGCAAATTCATGACTATGAAACCTCCTCCTTCTGGAGCAACAAAGGACTTGAAAGCAAAACAAAAAACTACAAAAGTATAGCCTAGGCAAGAGCAGGTGTTAACATTTTTAATATTATAATTTGAGCATGTATCATAGATAATATTTGTTAAAAAATTGTATGGGTGCTGTCATGGCATTTATTTTCTGTCCAACAAGTGAGTCTAATAATACATTCCAAACTGGGTTCTAAAAAGATGTGGTTAGACCCTCAAAGTGAACTGGATGCATCAGTCCTCTTACTACAACAGTGGTAAATAAGCAAAATGCTGATCAAGCAGAACACAGAGGCAACTAGCTAGAGAACAAAGAATACATATTAGAAAAGGACAAAAAAGTATCAGCAACAATTAAATAATGGGAAATATTCTCTATTAATATTGCCAGATGTTTTGCATATATAATTGAGAAACAATGCTTTCTTAATAATTAGATCATGTCTTAAAACACACCAAAAATATCTTAAAACACCTGTATATGAAACACATATAAATCTATACCTTTAACCCAGTCTATTTTCAGAGATAAACATTAATATTTTTACTTACAGAGTCTCAGGCAATATGACAATTACTTTACTGGGTGCTAAAAATAAAGAAGTGAAATAATTAAAAGCCAAATTCTAGCTCTCAAACACTTGGAAAGAGAGCTAACTAAAATATGTTGACTAGGCTGGGTAGGGTGGCTAACGCCTGTAATCCCAGCACTTTGGGAGGCTGAGGCGGGTGGATCATCTGAGGTCAGGGGTTCGAGACCAGCCTGGCCAACATGGCAAAACCCTGTCTCTGCTGAAAATACAAAAGTTGTGGGGACAGGCACCTGTAATCTCAGCTACTTGGGAGGCCGAGGCAGGGGAATCACTTGAACCCAGGAGGCGGAGGCTGCAGTGAGCTGAGATCATGCCATGGCACTCCAGCCCAGGTGACAGAGCAAGACTCCATCTCAAAAAAAAATTTAGGCTGGGTGCAGTGGCTCATGCCTGTAATCCCAACACTTTGGGAAGCTGAGGCGGGCGGATCACGAGGGCAAGAGATTGAGAACATCTTGGTTAACACAGTGAAACCCCATCTCTACTAAAAATGCAAAAAATTAGCCGGGTGTGGTGGTGGGCACCTGTAGTCCCAGCTACTTGGGAGGCTGAGGCAGGAGAATGGCATGAACCCAGAGAGCAAAACTTGCAGTGAGCCGAGTTCACGCCACTGCACTCCAGCCTGGGTGACACAGCAAGACTCCTTCTCAAAAAAAAAAATTATATATATATATATATAGTTATACATATAACTATATATATATATAAAATTATATATGTAACTATATATAACTATATATATAACTATATATAACTATATATAACTATATATAACTATATATAACTATATATAACTATATATATAACTATATATAACTATATATAACTATATATATAACTATATATATAATTATATATAACTATATATAACTATATATAACTATATATAATTATACATATAACTATATATAAATATATATAACTATATATAAATATATATAACTATATAAATATATATAAATATATATAACTATATATAAATATATATAACTATATATAAATATATATAACTATATATAAATATATATAATATATAATATAAAACTGTATGTTATATATAATATATAGTTTTATATATAGTCATATATATGGATATTTAGTCAAATATTCTATAGAATCCTGATTTCACAGCTTACTTTTTAAGCCCTTTAAGGACATCATATATATATTCATATATATATTCATATACATGGATATTTAGTCAAATATTCTATAGAATCCTGATTTCACAGCTTACTTTTTAAGCCATATATATGTATTATATATATATATATTATATAGATATAGACTAGGATGTCTACATACATATCTATATAGACTAGGATATCTATCTATCTATCTATCTATCTATCTATCTATAGACAAGGATATCTACATCGAGCTATGATAGAGTAACTAATATTAAACTAGCTTTTCTGTCAGAACGATAGTGAAAAAAATATGTGAAATAACCATTTTCATATACTGAAATAAAAAGACTGCACAGGTCTGTGTTCCATGAGGGAAAAAAAGAGATTAACCATATGATCATCTCTTTTTTAAAAAACCTGGGAGCATTTACCACATCCCTAGCATAGAAAGCGTGAATCTAACCAGACCTTTGCAGTCTTGAGGGGCCGGCAAAGAGATGAAAGTTAAGAAAGGTTAGATAGGTGGACTTTTAGGAGCAGTGTAACGGAGTAATCTCTCTAGAAATCTGCACTAGAGGGCCGGGCGCGGTGGCTCACGCCTGTCATCTCAGCATTTTGGGAGGCCGAGGCAGGTGGATCATTAGAGGTCAGGAGTTTGAGACCTGCCTGGCCAACATGGTTAAAATCCATCTCTACTAAAAGACAAAAATTAGATGAGTGTGGTGGTGTACACCTGTAATCCCAGCTACTCGGGAGGCTGAACAGAAGGATTGCTTGAACCTGGGAGGTGGAGGTTGCAGTAAGCCGAGGTTGCACCACTGCACTCCAGCCTGGGTGACAGATCAAGACTCCTTTTCAAGAAACAAACAAACAAAACCCAGAAATCTGTACTAGATTCCCTTCAATCTTGGCCTTAATTCTAAGCTACATGTGCGTAGAATGAGATTTAATGAGGACAGGCAATATCTACCAGGAAAAGATTAACTGAAAAGGAACTGGCACCTATAGAATTCTTAGATCTCACAGGGTTGAGAGAATTCATGACATGAACAACTAGTGTATAGAGATCCTGCTGAATATACACAACATTCAGTAGATATTCCAGAAAGGCCGCAAAATAGATATAGTGTACAACTACTAGTCCAAGGGCAAAAAGGTATTTTATACTCCTCCTTACAAAGCTGAAAAATAAATCTCAAAAGGATCAAACTGATCAAATAAAGTGCCTGCCAAACCAAAACTCAACACTATTTTTAAAAGAAAATAAAATCCAGATACTCAACAATATTTACAATACTCAGTGCACAAATTTTTAGATACATGATAAGGCAAGAACTTGTATCCTATAACCAGAAGGAAAGTCACTGAATAGAATAAAAACTCATGAATGACAGAAATGATGAAATAAGAAATCATGGACTTCAGTATACATATATACATATATATACACACACACGTGTGTGTGTGTATATGTGTGTGCATGTGTGTGTATGTATATATATGACTTGGAAAAAAATATGAATGTAATCAAAGTAGAAACAAAAACTATAAGAAAGAGCCAAATGAAAAGTCTAGACCTGAAAAATACAAAATATGAAATAAAAACCTTATGGCTGAATGGCAGATTAGAAACTACAGAAAAAAAATTGATCGAGCCAATGAATCTGAATAAAGGGCAATGAAAACAATTTAAATTAAAATATAGTTAGCAAAAATTGCCAAAAATCCAACAAAACAAAATCGTGTTTGCCCGTAGTACAGTAACAAATAACCCATTATTGGTTTAGTGAGAATTCCAGAAGGAAAGGATGTGAAAGAAATGGGAGAAAAATTACTTGAAGTAACATGAACAAAAAATTTTCAAATTTCATGAAAATCTGAATCCAACATATTTAAGAAGCTTAGGCAAGATCAACATAAAAAATAATAACTAGTTGCATTATAGTAAAGATATTAAAAACTAATGACAAAGAAAAACATCACAAAAAAAACAAAGGGACAGAGAAAAGAAAATCCACACACATTATGTAGAAAAGAACAACTACAAAAATCGCATGTGCTGCTTTTTATTTTTAAAAACTGCAGAGCAAGTAACAATGGTACCACATCCTTAAAGGGCTTAAAAAGTAATCTGTTAAATCAGGATTCTATAGAATATTTGACTAAATATCCATAAAAATTCAAGGAATAATAAACACTTTTTTCAGACACAATTACTGAGAGAATCTGTTGAGAATATTTCTATACTCCAAAAACGTGTTCCCACCATAATCTGTTTTTACCATAAAGACACATGCATGTGAATGTTCATTGCAGCACTATTCACAATAACAAAACCATGGAATCAACCTAAATGCCCATCAATGACAGATTGGGCAAAGAAAACGTGATACAGATACACTACGGAAAACTATGCAACCATAAAAAAAGACCGAGATCATGTCTTTCGCAGGAACATGGATGGAGCTGGAGACTATTATCCCTAGCAAACTAACACACAAACAGAGAATCAAATACCACATGTTCCTACTTATAAGTGGGAGCTAAATGATAAGAACTTATGAACACAAAGAAGGAAACAACAGACACTGGAGCCGACTTGGGGAGGGAGTGTGGGAGGAGGGAGAGGAACAGAAAAAATAACTATTAGATACTGGGGCTTAACACTTGGGTGATGAAATAATATGTACAACAAACTCCCATGACATATGTTTACCTACATAACAAACCTTCACATGTGAAGGGCAGAAGGAAAACAACTGGAAATGAAACTAAGACCTAGACAACTAAGACATGGCCCAGAAATATAAAGGCATAGGTAAACATAAAATAATTTTTTTCTCATTTTTAAAATTTATTGTAAAATGTTTGGCCTTAAACAACGTAGAAGCAATGCATTGTGGGGTTCATAACGTATATTGAAAAAAAAAACATATGAGGGTACTATCACAAAAGAGAGGAGAAGAAAATAAAACAAAAACAAAGAAAAATAAATAAAAACCAACAACAACAAAAAAAGACAGGAGGAGAGAAAATTGAAGCATATCGTTATATGGTACATAAATTATACGTGAAGTAGAAGAATATATTATATATAACATAGAACAATATTATAACATATATGTTGCAAATTCTAGAGAATTTGTTAAAATAAAATTAAAAGGTGAATTGAGTCAATAGAAGAGATAAAATTAAATATCCAGGAATCTTCTTTAAAATCAACAAGAAAAAAATTAACTCAAATAAAAAGTGGACAAAGGATATGAATATACACTTCAAAAAAGAAGATACACAAGCAGCCAACAAACATGAAAAAAATGCCCAACATCATTAATCATCAAAGAGATGCAAACAAAAACCACAAGATAACCATCTCTCACATCAGTAGAATGGCTATTATTATGAAGTCAAAAAAATAACAAATGTTGGCAAGGTTGCAGAGATAAGGGAACACATTCACTGCTGGTGAGAATGCAAATTAGTCCAGATCCTGTGGAAAGAAGTTTGGAGATTTTTGCAAAGAACTAAAAGTAAAACTGTCATTCACCCCAGCAATTCTATAACTGGGTATATACCTAAATGAAAATAAATCGTTCTACTGAAAAGACACCTGCAGTCATATGTGCATTGTAGCACTATTCACAGTAGCAAAGACATGGAATCAACCCAACTGCCCATCACTGGTGAATTGGATAAAGATAATGTGCACATATACACCAAGGAATACTACACAGTCATAAAAAAACAAAAACAAAATCATGTCCTTTGCAGCAACATGTGTGAAGCTAGAGGTCATTATCCTAAATGAATTAATGCAGGAACAGAAAACCAAATACGCTGGGTACTCACAAACACAAAGATGGGAACAGTGCTAGATGGGAACAGATGCTATGACTGTGGAGACAAAAGCCAGCATTCTTTTCCTCAAAAGTTCTTTGACTGTATTCCCACAAATATGGTTCGGAAAGCAAGCAGAAATCCCCTTTTGGGGATTCCAAAAGGGTGGAGGGAGAGAGGGGAGAAGAGTTGAAAAACTAACCTATAGGGTACTTTGTTCATTGCTTGGATGACGAGATCATTAGAAGCGCAAACCTTAGCATCACACAATATACCTGTGTAGCAAACCTGCACATGTATCCCCTCAATTTAAAATAATTAAAAATAAGTCTTGTTTGATAAAATATGGCAGAGAAAAAGAAATAAGGAACAAAGGCCAGTTGGGACTAACATAACACATAGAGCATGATGGTACATTTAAACCGCACCATATCACTAAATATAAGTTGTCTAAATAGTCAAGTTAAAAGGGAGAGATTGTATTAAAAAAACATAACGATGCACTTCCTGTCTACTAGAAATAAACAATAAAAATGAAGACACATTGGTGAAAGTAAAATAATAGGAAAAGACATACTATCTAAAGAATAGTCCTAAGAAAAAAGAGTGGCTCTATAAATATCATATAAAGTCAGGATCTTCCCAAATCTGGCAGAAAAAGAAACAGATACTCTAAGAACAGAATGTTTAATATGCAAGCTTATCTTCCAAATAATACCTTAGCAGTACCTCCCTGTGTATTAAAATTTGACACTCCTAAAATATTTCCACATAGAAATTTTGAATCATCATGGCCTCTGTTATATTTTCACAATTCCTGAATTAATAAGACCTTTACCGCTCACTGTTGCCTAACTTTCCAGCCCTGTTGATTACTTTCCTCACAGGCACCGTAATGACACATGCTGAGCAACTTGCAGCTGTTCAAATGCAAACACAACATATGTTAATCAAACGTCTCAGTATTTTTACCCATTGCTTTATCTGAAATGTACATTCTCTCTCCTATATCTGGGTATTTCTTGCAAATACTTAAGTATTCAGCTCCAATATTACCTCTTACAGAAAGTTTCCATTATACCTTCAACGTGGGTTAGGTTATCTTTTCATGAGCTTCTACAATGACCACTCTCAGCGCATGTCACCTATTTCTGCTTGCTTTCTGAACTATATTTGTGGGAATACAGTCAAATAACTTTTGAGGAAAGGAATGCTGGCTTTTGTCTCCACAGTCATAGCATCAAACTCCATGGTTAGTACAGTGAGATGACAGTTTTACAAATGGTACTGACAGTAAGATATTTGATTCTAACGTTTTGATTTGAGCACAGGCACATTATTTTGCAGGCTGGAAAATAAACTCTTAAAATTGGAGCTTTCTTATGATTACCAAGTAATGTTTACAACAGACAGCTTGGCTTCATTTCTATACTTCTTCATCCTATTTAGAGGCAACCTTGACTTTCATGAAGCTTCTGCAATTTCCAGGTCATCTCAGCTAGAAATATAACAAGATGGGGAGAAATGAAGCATTTTCATATTTCAAGAATAGAGAAACTTACATTTTAAATTACTTTTAAAGCATGTCATCCATTTTTTTCCATGTGAGACTTGATAATACTAAATTTTCTAAGTAGCAAATTCAGTTAATAATTATTTATTGAGAGCACACCATGTGCCAGGTGCTATGTGGGATGTTATTTAGCAGTAAGCATAGAGAAGGAGAAAAGACAGGGATTAAATGAAGTATTAGACAAAATCAACAAATTATATGCATGATATGTGTTTAAAACAAAATACACTGGATGTTACTTGCAGTTTCCTTCGGATTACATTGTTGATCAACAAAACAACAAAGAGAAAGACAAAAAGCTTGACCCTAGCCAGCAAAAACCTTTGAAATCTTATGTTGGATTTTATAATGTCTTATCTTCTTATATCCAGGTCATGTCCTTAATGTTTATTGAAAAGGAAACCTGTTTCGTTTTCAATTCAGTGATTGCTCAGCTATAATATACTGCTAACACTTTTTAATTTGATACTTTACCTACTCATTACACATATAACACAGCAGTAGGTTTTACTTTTCCCCAGGAGCAATTTTCTCCAGAATATGAATATTTCAACACAGTTCCTTAATTTTTAGGATCCCTCTGCCTTGGTGAAATGGATTTATCTGTTCAAGAAGAAAATCCAAAGAAAACTTCACAAAATTTACTAGTTGAAAATAAATATATGGCAACAACTCACAGCAGGGATCATAGAGAATTTTAGAAGCTTTGGTCTTATCTTCATACGGAGGGCATTGAATGAATGAACTAAACAGACTATCAAAAACGTGTTTGACCCTGATTCTAATTTTCTCACTGTTGAATAGGTAGATCTTTTCACAGTTATCACGTCATTCATGGGAGTCCTTTCTGTGTCTAACTCTGACCATGACTGAAGACAAATTCTATAATTTTATATGGAATAAGATAAAAGAGAAAGTTTCTTTGGGCAAAAGCTGGAAAGAAATGAGAAGATCAGTTTGAAGCCTTATCAACTCAGGAGAGTAGCTGGTTTAGGGATCTCTTAGGATCTAAGTGTGTGTCTTTGTTTCTACAAGGAAATTCTACTTCTTGAGGATTTGCTTTTCATAGGGCATCTATGGGAATGTGACATTTTCAATAGAGAATGAACAGGGTGCTGGCTGGCTGTTGTCCAACAAGAACAACAGATTGCTGTGAAAAGGATTAAAAAAAAAAATCTTTGGATAACCAGGTCCCTGAAGGAGTACTGACCCCACCCTTTCTAAATCAAATCTGCCTTCCTGGTTAGTCATGTCTAATTATGTTCCCCAATAATCTACTTTGTAAAAAAATCTCACTTTTTATACTTTATAACTCTGCACACACTTCTTACATTAGAGATTGTCTGAAATGAAGCTCCTTACCAGCTCTCTCTACAGGAATTAAATGCCTTGTGGGCCATGGGATTTTGCCCTGTTTGCATGTAACTCTTCCTACTGGGAAAAGCAATATCCCCCACTTCCAGTTTCCACTGGTGAACCAAAAGTGATCTCCCAAGGTTATTTTTGGAGAATCTTCCTCATTTCACTATCTTAGATATGTAATGAAAAAATAATTCATCTTGGACATATTTAACTGCAATTATTTTTAATAAAAAAGTGGGAAATTTTTGAAAGGAGTTATCCAGTGAGAGAAAATAAACTATTCACTGAATAGATACAGAGAGCCCTTGATGAAGCAGAATAAATCTTTAAAACTACATTGACATAAAGAAAAGACTTTCTTTCAGAAATGTACAGTATTAGTCAATTAAATTAACAGAACATATTGCATAAATTTATGGCTTGAATGTGAGACCATGAGATGTGTGCTCAGCCATCTGAAATATGCCTAAAGTGGATAAATAAATATGCTATGTAGCTTCTGAATACTAATGCTAACTACTTTTTTTCTAACAAATGTCTTTATACTAGATTTTATTTTATAATTTATTTTTAATAGATATTATTTTACTGAAGGGAAAATGAAGTTAAATTTTCTTAAGCTTTTCTACCTTATACCATATAGCAACTAACACAATCAACTGTCATTTCTCTTTATCTTATAAATAATTTGTTAAGATTGAATCCAGGTAAGGAGCAGTGATTCTAGGTCACTAAGGAGTGTACACATATCCAGTGTCTTCAGTGGAATATGTTTGTCCCTTTCTCTCCATCAAAATTTGAGTTCCTCTGAGTGCTCAGAAGTAGGGGGAATGAGGCTGAGTGCAGTGGCTCACTTCTGTAATCCCAGCACTTTGGGAGGCCGTGATGGGTGGATCACCTGAGGTCAGGAGTTCAGGACCATCCTGGCCAATATGGTGAAACCTTGTCTCTACTCTGTGGTGGTGTGTTCCTGTAATCCCTATTACTCGGGAGGCTGAAGCAGGAGAATCGCTTGAACCTGGGAGGCCGAGGTTGCAGTGAGCTGAAATCGCACCACTGTGCTCCGGTCTGGGTGACAGACTGAGACTCCATCTCAAAAAAAAAAAAAAAAAAAAAAAAAGAAGAAGAAGAAGAAATAGGGGGAATAAGCTTTTTCATCATCCCATGGTATCTATTGCTCAGATGGTGACATAACCATTCAAATTTGAAACTATTATTATCAACACCTTCTTAAACTCCAAAGATTTTTTTTAGTAATAGGCAATTTGTCACGTAATAATCTTGAGAATTTACTTGTTTATTTTTTGTCACAAAGCTAAATTACATGCGCAATTTGAGTTGTGCTTATTTCAGTGATTATGTGTCATTTATGAAGCTTGATGACAATATGATTATTTAGAAAATATTCGAGATCTTTATATGTCAAACTTGGAATATTTTTTCTTTGCTTGTCTAACAAACTCCAAATATCATCATTTTCAGTGCACACCGATGCTAACATAGGGTGCAGGTTTAAACAGTAAGGAAAGTGCCTCAACAATCAAATGAAGTATGTATCACTAATGCTAATTGCCACTGGGTAAACTGAAACACAGTTGAACTAATTATCTGTGCCGATATATGTATATTTTCACTGACAGAGGCAGGTTGAAATCAGATGTCTGATTCCTGGTGAGTGACCACGATTTCATTCAAGTAGCTCCCAGACATTACAGGTACATGCGACATATGTGACTTGTACCTGTGGTATTAAGATGCCAATATTCTCCATTCACAAAGAAGACACCTGATTCAATGATGCTAGGCAAAATGCCATGGCAACAGCTGGCTTCTCATTCTAGCAATGATTTTATAATCCTGCTGGAAGGCCATCAGCTGTAGGCTTTTCCTCTTTCTTTGTTCAAGCTCTTTTCTAACACAGCAAGTGAATGTTAGACACTCTTCAGAAAGTGATAAGGAGGAAAAACGTAGCATAGAAATACATGTGGTACTATTCTCCTATTAGCAGTAGAAAGAGAGAGGAAAGAGAAATGGCAGAGCCAACCTATAGCAAATGATAAAAGGATTCTGATGAAAAGGATAAATGTCAAGAGGCTCTGCCCTCTAAAGTGAAAAAACGCTTTAGAGGAGGTGAAAATTAAATTTAGTAGAAATAGTAGCACTAAAAGAATGGTGTCTAGACGATCAGAAAATGAAGAATCTAAATGAATGGAAGGGAGAATAAGTAGGAGATAATCAATAGGAAAAAGAAACAAAAGGAATAATTCGTATCCATTTCTCTCTTAGTAAAGCTATAAAAATAAATTAAAGCAGCAAATGCCTTTGAAAACCAAATAAATCAAAAGAACTTTACAGAAACATTGGTTTGGAAGGCAACTGGAAAACTGTAAATTGTTTTAATCATATGGTAGCAGGAACATGAGATAGTAATATTTTGTTACCTGATATCATAAATTATGCAGTAATTAAAATATGTAAGTCTCATTGACATAATATATAAATCAATGGCATAATGCATTGTTCCAAAATGTATGCATTAACATTAATGTGTGACTTGTTATGGTGCACAGCATAACACCTCAAAAGCTTTTAAATCTATTGTATGAATGATCCATTTTTCAAAATTATGAGATCATCTGCCAATTGTACTAAAAATTTCATTATTTAAATGGCTGGCAAACTATTATAAGAATAGCACTAATAGACTTTCCAAGTTACTTTGCAAGTTTATTATTTACACTAATATTTACTCATATGTGGCTAAATTTAGACACTTTCTAATTTTAGTGTTTGTTTCAGTTTAAAGAGTAAACAAAGACTTTCACAATCCGAACTGTATTATTATTATTTTAGTTCGTGTACTGTTTTTAGTGTGTGGGTATGTGTGCCTAAAGGTATTTTTACCTCCATGAATTTAATCTCCTTTAAGCTAGGATCCATGATTTTCATTTCTTTTTCTTACATATTATCTTGCACAGGTTCTTGTGCCTAGTAAACACAGAATAAATGCTATTGAATTGTTCAAAATTAAAATAAAATTTGCCTATAGTGACATGATTTTATTTTCTAAGAAAACATTAATTATACAGACCAATGATTATGGAGTTTCATAAATGCATATAAATGTTGCTGTCATAAGACCATGAAAGACTATTGTTTGTGTCAATGACTTCTGAAACAGAATTTTCTCTGAATCATGTCTTAATCCACATCAAAAGACATGGTGCTAATGTTTCCATAAGAGATGTATTTGGTCCTAAATTATAAACTAAGATAAACTAATACATTGATGAACATATTAGGGGACAGTGTGGTCCAGATTGTCCCCTGTGACCTTGACAGTGACATCAGTTCCTCTGCCCTTGTTGAGGGAGCAGTTATCTTCTAGGACCATCTTGTCAAGCTGTTTCCTCATTTCTAGAATAACAACTGGTTCAGCAACAGCAAATATCTGATCACCACAGCATTTCACATAGCTGCCAACTAGAAAACAGAGGTCCCTGTTCTCCACTCTAAGTATGGGAGGAATAGTGAGTGTTCTCATTATGTGATGATTTATGTCATGATTTTATTGCCATTTACCGAAACTGTCACATCTCATACGGATTTCCACATCAGATAACAGCTATTAAAATTGACACCATTACTGTATAAAAAAGAAACAAAGAGTAAACAAACAAGAACAGAAAAAAGATACATACATGAAAAATGAGCCAAAAAAGGAAAATATTTACATTGCTATTCTTTTTATAAATTGAAGATCTCTTTTCTGACATACTATTCTTCGGGGAAAATAAATCAGAGATTACTTTTGAAAAGGATCCCTAAAGTTTGACAATTTAAATAATGGCTATGTTTCCCTGCCCAGTCAAATCCATACAGTTTTGTTGGATCCTTTTCCATAACCAAAGACATTGCATTTTCAGTGTATCATCCTAGAAGTAACGGTTTGTGTGCAAGAAGCCCCTTCACATTATTCTTCTCTAGTTTCCTTCTGTCGATCTGTGAAAGATAATTTAAAAATTTTTATCTTGCTTAATTTTCCATCCACTTTCTGACTGCCCTTTTTAAAAATTTTTACCTTTTGATGTGTTTGCCAAGACAGATTTCTAAGCTACTTTTTAGTTTCAAGTTACTTCTTGATCTAATCTCACTAATTCCTGCTTAAATAAGCTTGCTAGATTCTTAATAAGCTTTTTTTCTTAAATAAAAATGTCCATGTAAAATAAAACACACTTACCAAGACACTTGCTTCAGTCTTTATATCTTTCACTATGTTGGTGTATGTGTTATGTGTATATATGTGTGTATAGTTCACAATGCCTAAGATGAGTTTACACACACACACACACACACACACAACTAAGACCATACAGCAGTGAAGTCTATACCCAGACAAAGCAGGCTTATGTTGACCTTCCACTAACACAGTTTAAATGCTTTTCCTCTTTCTTAAATGCTTCAATTAATGAAATTAGCTGTTTTATCTATTATACTCTGAGTTTCATATTTTTAAATTAACATATTACAATTTTACCCTAGAAAACCTACCAAAAACATGGAAAATGAGAATTTTTACATATTCATACCTCTACTGCAATGTATGCTTTATTACAAAAAACTAGTATGTCTAATTTCAGTTATTAAATACATTATTCTTTTATTCACTTATCTAACAATATTTATTGGGTACCTTCTACTCGCAAACATGTTTGTGGGGTACTGCTTGTATACTGAATGTTTGTGTCCCTTCCAAATGTATACATTGAAATTCTAACTCCCAAAATGATGGTATCAGAAGGTGAGGCCTTCAGGAAGTGATTTAGTCATTAGGACTCAGCCCTCATAAATAGGTTTGGTGCCCTTATAAAAGAGACCCCAGAAAGCACCCTTGCCTCTTCCTCCAAGTGAGAACACAGGAAGAATACAGTCCTGTGTGAACTAGGAAGCAGGTCCTCACCAACCACAGAATCTTCTGATACCTTAATCTTGGACTTCCCAGCCTCCAGAACTGTGAGAAATAAGTTTTTGTTGTTTATAAGGCACTCAGTCTATGGTATTTTGTTATAGCAGCCAGAATGGACAGAGGTACTGTGAAGACTTCGACAATAACTATGTATTATTATAGCCCTTTACAGAGTTTTACATGGTTCTCAGCTTCTCCTCCTATTTTTAATGTTGATCTGTATTTAGATCTGAATAAAAACCTGTGATGGTCAATATACAATACAATTCAGTTGATATGAATCTCTGTCATTTATAAATGTTCAGAAAGGAATATGGTGACATGAAAAAATATTTTAAAATACCAACAAAAGTTCATCTGTTATATTTATGGAAATGAATATGCCAGATATATTCATAGTTAATCAGGAAAGAGTGACAAGAAAATATGTTTTCAAAGTAAGTGAAATTGGAGATAATTATTACTATCTGTATTCCCGTGAGTAGAGAAAAAAAGTTATAAACTCAGAAAATTATTTTAGATGATACCCAAATGATTCTAAAACCCCATAATCTTCATTTACCATAGATGTGATATAGCAGCCTGCTTAGTCATTCCCAAGATTTGTCTCTAGAATTCTTCAGTTTTTAGTTCCATAATCTTATAGAATGAATGAATAATTTAATTTAGGGTATGGTATTACCACTTGAAGACAAAAGAAGTTTCTGCTGTTTCTTTAAAAATTGTATTCAATGAAATTTAATACAAACAGGGCTTTATTTCTGACTTTCATTTTCCATTAAATTTAGATTTGAGACTATACATTTTTTTCCAAGAAAAAGAGAATCAAAGGCTCTCTTTTATTAATAAGAAGGATAATTTAAAGAGAATTGAAGATCAATGCTCATGTTTATGCTCACATATTAGAATAAAATCTATGTATACATAGGTATAAATTATAGATTGGCTAACCAAAACTATATAACTGTATATCAACTTAGTTCAAAAGAAATTACGGTTCTATTTCTGGGCAAACAAATACATGAAACAAGTAGAAAATTCTCTGATACAAACATCTTGGGGATTGGGAATGGAAAGCGGTGGTTCAAAAACAATAAGAAAATAATGCTTCTTATGCCCAGTTTATAAGCATTTACAATTTCTGCCTATTAATACAGGGCCATCTCAATACATAAATATCATTGTGTAGGCAGACTGGCTAAACTTAAAACATAACTGATTTAGAAAACGAATGATTTTTCATATTATCCTTCTCAAAATGAAAAAAAAGCAAGATTGAAAAATGGGCAGAATTTATTTCCCTTTTCAATTCTGTGGTTAATCTGCTATTTTTCAACCTCTTTTCTTTTATTAAACTGAATTATGTTTTACTGGCTCATTGCCCTTTTTGTAAAGTAATTTCTCAGTGTACATTCTGAGGTCTCCTTGACTCATTTTTTGAGGATAATTTTAGTACATAGGATTACTATCTACATTACCTCAATAGAAACCTTGTACTTTTCAAATTCATTTTGACAGCTCAAAGATACATCGTAAACTTTTCTTCCTTTCTTTCCTCCCTCCCTCCCTACTTTCTTCCCTCCCTTCCTTCTTCCCTACCTCCCTCGTTCCTCCTTCCTTCCTTCCTTCCTTCCTTCCTTCCTTCCCTCCTTCCTTCCTTCCCTCCTTCCTTTTTCCTTCTTCTGCTCCTCCCTCTCTTTATCCCTCCCTCTTCCCTCTCTTTCTCTCCTTTATTTCTCTACTTTTTTCTTTTCTTCTTTTTCTTTCTTTCCTTCTTTCTTTCCCTTCCTTCCCTCCTTCCTTTGTTTTCTTTCTTTCTTTCTCTTTTTTCTTTCTTTTTCTTCTTCTTTTTCTTTCTTCTCTCTCTCATTCTTTCTTTCTTTCTTCCTTCCTTCGTTTTCCTTCCTTCCGACTTGTTTGATATACATTATTATGCCACTACTTCCATATAATTGCTTCAGGCATTAATTTTAAAATGCTGACTCTCAAAGGTAGTTGACAACAATTTTGAGTAAAATTGACTACTTTTCTCCGTGACAATTATCATAATCAGGAACTGCTGTTTCCTGATCTTTATAAACTGTAACTACATACTATTCTCACTCTACTCATGGGAGAGAAAGGCCTAAAAGTCACCCTGAAATTGTTTATTTTCACACTCAACATAGGTACCTATATATTATTATTTGTTGTTGTTACTAGTTAATTTAATAATATGCATGATGAAGACATTTTAGAGATCAGCTGATAGTCTTTCTATTTAATAAGAATCAAGCTCAGACATCACAAATTCACACAATTAGAGATTTTGCAAACCATAGCTAGATCCTAGGTAATCACTCCTTTAATACTACATTCTTTTCATTACAAATAAATCTATTGACATATTTATATTTTTGTTTGGCCTACATCATTAACAGTAACAGTCACCAATATCTGTTTAGTAGAGTGGCTGACAGAGTCATCAGTTAATCTCTCTTGAATTGAACAATAAAAATATTTCTGTATCTTAAATTATCTTATTGTCACATGATTTTGTGGTATGCATATTATTAATTGAATTTTACATATTCATAAACAGAGGTTCAGTGTATAAATTAATTACTCATGATTAATCAATTGGTAAAGGGGAAATTCTAATTTTGACTTTGGATATTTCTGATTTTCTTATATGTTCACACATTTAACAGTCAGAACTTGATAATACCTTTTCTCTGTTTTTCATAAAATAAAATCAAATGAAATAAAAACATATTTTATAGTATAAATTTTATAGTAGCTTGTTCAAGATATGGAAGTGAATCTGGGAATATAATATGTGTAATAGAGGAATTCATTCTAAGATAATCTTCAAAATTGTTGTCATCAGTTTTTCTATTCTTCTTGGCACTGTCATTACAGAAAAGCATAAAAGCAATTATTAAAACACCACCCAAAAAAAAAATAGAAAGTAGAGACAATGTAATAATCTAGTTTTATGACTTATGTATTCAAGTTACATTATGCAAAAGATGAATAATTTTCAATTAAGATATAATCAATTGGAACTGAGTTCTAGACATCAATGTTCAATATCAATATGAGAAATAACATATTAATCATCCCAGTATTTATTGCTCAGTCCCATAGGAAGTAATTTATAGCACAAGTTAAAGAAGAGAAATGACTCAAATCTGCAAATTTAATCTACAGTAAACATATGAACTTGAACAAATGTAACTTGCTGTCCTTTTCATACTTTCCTTAGTAGGTAGTACTCACTGAAGAAACTAATACTCGTGGTAACAATTTTTTATGTATTTTCCTAACTCTTTTTTGAGTTATCTTTGTGATCAATGATCTTTTACACACACCCAGGCACACACACACACATGCACACATAACTGATTAAATAAATGATATGTTATAAATTAAAAATATAGTGTTTCCATTAAAAAGAATGAACAAGCCTATAAAAGCTGATCAAAGAATGACCTGCAAAACATATTATTTAAAACAAACAAGCAATGCAGATGAATATGAGAGTATCACAGATGTAAAAATGGAAGGGCAGAGGATATACATGTATTCTCTAAGTATGAGCACTGAATATCTCTGTGTGATACTTAGGAGGCTGACTGGAGTGTCTGCCTTTAGGGAGGAGAGTAGGGTCAGGGTGACAAGAATACTGATATTTTTCATCACACAGCCTTTGTACTGTTAGAATTTTTAAAACTATGTACATATATTACATTAAAAAAAGAAAGGCTAGGTGCGGTGGCTCACGCCTGTAATCCCAGCACTTTGGGAGGCCAAGGCAGGAGGATCAGGAGGTCAGGAGATCGAGACCTTCCTGGCTAACACAGTGAAATCCCGTTTCTACTAAAAATGCAAAAAAATTAGCCGGGCATGGTGGCGGGCGCCTGTAGTCCCAGCTACTTGGGAGGCTGAGGCAGGAGAATGGTGTGAACCTGGGAGGCGGAGCTTGCAGTGAGCCGAGATCGCGCCACTGCACTCCAGCCTGGGCGACAGAGCGAGATTCCATCTCAAAAAAAAAAAAAAAAAAAAAGAAAAGAAAAGAAAAAAAAAGAAAGAAACAAAAAACATGTGGCCAGGAGCGGTGGCTCACTGTAATCCCAGCACTTTGGGAGACCCAGGTGGGAGGATCACTTAAGGCCAGGAGTTCGAGACCAGGCTGGAAAACATGGTGAAACCCTGTCTCTACAAAGCATACAAAAATTAGCTAGATGTGGTGGTGCATACCTGTAGTACCAGTTACTTGGGAGGCTAAGGCAGGAGAATCACTTGAGCTCTGGAGGCAAAAGTTGCAGTGAACTGAGTTCACATTATTGCATTCCAGCTTGGGAGACAAGAGTGAGACCCTGTCTCAAAAAACAAACCAAAAACAAAACAAACAAAAAGCAGCCATAGCTTGTCAATATTCGTGATCCTTATGTCTTTTAAGGTTTGTGTTTGTGATCAATGTTTGTGATCTTCTATTATATCTTTGTTTTGTGCAATATAGGATTTATCAAAGTTTCCACATATTTTCTGGAATTATAAGTCAGTTAAAATGCTATAAGAGCAGATCACAGCAAAACATTTTCAAAATCTCAAAATTTCTAAAATATTTGTGTTTAAAAAGCCTTATAACTGGCCAGATTCTTCCACATATAATATTATGATAATAATATGAACAGAATGTGAAACATATAGCTTCTAGGAAGAATTTTGATTTTGTCAAAATTCTTCATCAGTGCTTTTCTCTTCAGTTTTTTTTTTTTTTTTTTCTCTTCAGTTTCAGGGCAGATATTTGTCAGGATTCAATATAAGTAATTTGGATGCCAGTTCCTATGTTGGACACATATCAAAAGGAAATGGTTTTATCAAGGAAAGAATTTGAAAACTTAATTTAACTTTATTATTATAATGTTTTCATTATGTTCATTATCACTATTTGATTCTTAAAGAAGAGTGATATGTTCAAAGAGATAAATTTAAATTTTTTTCAATTATTTATTCATTGAAGAACAAAGTCAAGTAATTACTATTTTCTAACTCACATCGTCTTAGCTATTCTTACATTAACTTGATATTACTTCTCACAAAACTCCTAAGTTCTGTGGCTGAGACATGTTAGCTCTCCTAAGCCCTGTTTAAGTACTTGTATTCATTTTCTGCTACTACTGTACCAAGATTAATTACTTACACAATACAAATTTTATTTTCTTATAGTTCTGGAGATAAGAATTCTCAGATCAATCTCACTGAAAAAAAAAGTCAAAGCTTCAACAAGTCTGGTTCTTTTCAGAGGTGCTGTAAAAAGAATTTTTTTTTCTTGCTTTTTTTCAGCTTCTCTAGATCACCTATATTCCTCGGCCTTTTTCTCACATCAGTTCAATCTCTTGTTCTCACGTGAGTATTCTCTCTTTGACTTCTTCTGAGTCTCTCTAAGAACTTTTGTGATTACACTGGGCTCACTAGGGTAATCCAGGATAACCTCCACATTTCAAGATCATTAATGTAGTCACATCTACAAAGTCCTTTTTTTTCTATACAAGGTAATACTCACATGTTATAGGTATTAAGAAGGGGATATCTTTGGGGTAACAGTGGTCAGCCTACCATAGTAGCCTACACACAAGGGTCTTAGAAAAATTCTCAACATAGTTATAAATTTAATTTCTCTTCTTCTTGGATAGGAGGCATGAGCAACTACATCTCCAAAATTATTTTTTTGAATGGAAGTTAATTTTGCTATTAGTGCTTTATGCAATTCTGGGTTTCATCCTTTCAGCTTTGAGGATTTATATCTTGTGAAGGCAGTAATGGGTAATAAGCTGCCTTATTGCCTTCTTAAGTCACAACCTCCATTTTTATGGTAATTTAAAAATCTCATAATCTATTCCTTTATAAATTCCATTGAGTTTGTAACAAGACCCTAGTTTAAAGCTTCCTGTAGCCACCAATTATATTAAATAAAAAAACCTTAAAATAATGCAGGAATGTGGTCTTCTGAGCCCGTGATGCCATCAAGTTACTCCTCATCATGAGCAAGAACTGATAATCATCTATTCTATGTTATCAGAAAGTTCTGATAGAAGGAAGAGTTCAGACTTTCATTATTATATTCCAAACATAAAGTAGACTTTTCTTTGGTGTGAGCTATAATTTTCCAAATGTTGCAATATATTAAAAAGCAATAACAATTTCCTACCTTACAACAGCATTTAAAAATAATCCAAGAATTTTTATTTTAATAAATACGTTAGTTCAAATACATACGCAAAATATAAGAGACTTCCTCATATGCGTGTCTTACAGATATGTATTTGGGTGTTGATATGGGGCTAATATGAAAGTATGTCTTTTTTTAATGAATGAAATTGTTCCCATGTATACTTACTGTTGAAACAAAGATCTTGTGTTGAAAATTGTCATCATGTTTTATGAACTTTTATTTTAAAGATTCCTGCATATTTATTTTGTTCTCTATCGCTTGTTATATGGTCTCTGTACATCCTGTTTTATTACTTTTTCTTTGTTTTTATTTTGTTTTAAATTAGTATTTTTACTATTTTTCTTTCATAACAATACATGCATGCATGATATGTTGTTTATTATTTTTTTCTATTAGTGTTACTAGTAGTGGTACTTATAATGTTAAAAGATATGCTTAAAACCATTTCCTCCAGTTTTAATAACTTTTAACATGTTTATATGTGTTTGTATAAATACACACAATATGAACTTATATATTAAATTAAATTATTGTTAAAACTAAAGGATACTACAAATTTTATCAAAACTAGAACACGGTTGGAAAAATTTTACCTAGAAATTTTGCTTTAAGAAATGTAAAGCACTGAGTTAGCACTTAACATTTTTAATACAATAAAAATAAAAGGAAGAAGGCTAAATATATTTGTGTGTTTCCATAAAGCAGAAGTTATATCTTACTGATTCTAAATTTAATCTTCTATATAAAGAACTTTCCTATAATTCTAAAGTTTGCTTTTAATAACCCCAAAAACTGTTGGCTTATCATCCTGAGAATATGAATATTTGGAAGAAGAAACTTCGTGTGTTAGAATGCTTGTTGCACAAACCATTTCTTCATCACTGAAATATGTAAACTATGCTTGTCATTAACTGGCAGTCTGTAGGTACACTGATTTCATTCTGAAAACAGAGTGCAGATAATTGTAGAGAGAAATGGATCCGAAGTCATTACTATGCAAAACCTATTTTGCCATTAAAATAAATGTTAGAACACAATGAAAATGTATCAGTCTTCCACACAAATGTTATTCCGTAATGAGAATGAAGAAATTCTCATACCTATTTTTGTTCAAACTTCATTCCCTAGGCCCTACTTCCCATACTTTCTACCACTTCATTTATATGAATATGGTTATCAGTATTAGTTTTCTATTGCTGCTGTAACAAATTGCCACAAACTTGATGGCTTTAAAGCAAAATAAATTTATTATTCATTTTTGCAAGCCAGAAATGTGACAAAGATTTCACTGGAATAAAAGTGTTGTAAGGGCTGCATTCCTTCTGCAGGCTCTAGGTGAGAATCTGTTTCCTTGTCTTTTGTAGCTTTTAGAGGCCATTCATATTCCTCACTTCTGGATCCCTTCCCTCTGTCTTCAAAGCCAGCATCGTTGTCTTTCTCTGACTCTCTGTCTCCTTCTGACCATAGCAGGGAATGTTTCTCTGCTTTTAAGGATCCATGAGATTTGATTAGGTTCACTTTGATAATCCAGGATAATTGCTTCATCTAAAGTTTATCAACTCATTCACATCTGCAGAGTCCCTTTTTGTTGAGTACTTACTACATAGGTCTATCTCCAATTTATACATGTATTCATTAACAACAAGACTGGTATGGGCAGTTTCTCATCAGGGGCTACAAAGACAAATAAGATGCTAAAAAATGTTCATTGAAATCACTAAGTTTTTACCAGGAAGCATACTCATAAAACACATCAGTAGAGTTTCATAACTGGTGTTTCTATAAGGATAAATTTGAAACTCTTTAGTATGGATGGCAGAGAAGAGCTCTCAATCTCATGACCTTATTATCATAACTTTCTGCTTGTCTCTACCTCATGCTCCAAGCTTATGGAACTAAACACAGTCCCTCAAATCTGTTACATGTTTGTGCTGAAGGTAAAGGATATACCCCTTATGGTACATGCCCCAACCAATTTCTTCTACTAGTTTAAAAGCAAGGGGCTACTCCTTATACCCTATGACCACTATATAAAGGTCCAGAGATATGTACCTGTTGCAAGAACAACACATAAGGTAGGCTGGTGTGAAAGGGTATAACCTTAGGAGTAATTGTAATGAGCAAGTCAATTAGCTGGTTTCTTCTGAAATCAGTCTTAGAGAATGTCATGACAGGTCACTCCATTGTAAAGGGGTTACATAGCAGATTGTCAGCGTAGCTATGGAGAATTACAAGATAAATTCCAGCCATGAGTGAGTGAGTAATGCGGCCAAAAAACACATGAAAAAATGCTCATCATCACTGGCCATCAGAGAAATGCAAATCAAAACCACAATGAGATACCATCTCACACCAGTTAGAATGGCCATCATTCAAAAGTCAGGAAACAACAGGTGCTGGAGAGGATGTGGAGAAATAGGAACACTTTTACACTGTTGGTGGGACTGTAAAGTAGTTCAACCATTGTGGAAGTCAGTGTGGCGATTCCTCAGGGATCTAGAACTAGAAATACCATTTGACCCAGCCATCCCATTACTGGGTATATACCCAAAGGACTATAAATCATGCTGCTATAAAGACATATGCACACGTATGTTTATTGCAGCACTATTCACAATAGCAAAGACTTGGAACCAACCCAAATGTCCAACAACGATAGACTGGATTAAGAAAATGTGGCACATATACACCATGGAATACTATGCAGCCATAAAAATGACGAGTTCATGTCCTTTGTAGGGACATGGATGAAACTGGAAACCATCATTCTCAGTAAACTATCGCAAGGACAAAAAACCAAACACCGCATGTTCTCACTCATAGGTGGGAATTGAACAATGAGATCTCACGGACACAGGAAGGGGAACATCACACTCCGGGGACAGTTGTGGGGTGGGGGGAGGCGGGAGGGACAGCATCAGGAGATATACCTAATGCTAAATGACGAGTTAATGGGTGCAGCACACCAACATGGCACATGTATACATATGTAACAAACCTGCACATTGTGCACATGTACCCTAAAAAAGTAAAATAATAATAAAATAAAATTTAAAAAAAGAGTGTCTATGTAAGGGAAATGGCCTAACATTATTTGAATGCTATTTCTCCACCTGGAATGTGTTTCTTCAACTACCTTCTGCAAAATTTTTTATTGGTCACCTCTTAAAGAGCCTAACTCAAGTGGCTTCTAGACTATGTAAACTTTTTTCTTTTTCTACAAATAAAATTAACTTTAGGGTTGACATTTTGAAAATGGGAATGAGACTCAATAATTTTTTCTAATGAACGATCAAGCAGTATTTTAAAACTCAGAGCATAGAAAAGACTCAGGTGTGACTCATTTGAGATTGCCATTGCCAAAGGAATATCATCATTACAACCTGTTTAGCATGCATGCAAGGATGTTGTGTGGTTGCTGTGACAGGCACTACTTCAGAGATTCAAGCAAAAGCTACATTATGTTTTCTCCTTTGAGCCTGTGGCATTAAATTACACAGACTAGCACCTTAAAGAAGAAAGTTTTTTATAACTGCATTTTTATCAAGGGTATATTTGGATAGCAAGGTTTAGATATCCATTTTAGCTGAAGAATTGTACAACAGCATAATCCTTTTGAATAAAACATCCATGGATATCCCAAGAAATTATTTTCATATGTAGTTCTCAAATACCCAATTCTTTAGAAAATATTTCTGTAAAGACTGTATTGTATTGTAGAGCATAAAAACTAATGCATCATTTTCAGCCAATATTATTTTGTCTTCTATGAATTTCTTTATAAACTTTTGATATGGGTAACATAGGTAATTTTTTAAGTTTAGTTTTTTCATCAAGAAACAGGAAGAGTTCACTTCTAAGTGGAATTATTCCATTTAATTCAATAACTCTTTATTGCCCTCAGACTATTGTCAAGATAACAGATTTCACAGTTGGATAAATGTTTGTCACTATGCCAAATACATCTAAACAGTATAACATTTGAAAAATGTAAAAATTTAAATTCTGTGATTTAAAGTAATGTAAATTATTTTCAACAGTATTCGAAAATTAATATTTTATTTGTAGGATTTTAATGCCACTTTAAAAAGTAACATAGAAAAAATATGTCTTTTATTTACAAAATTCTGAATGGATAGTGAAAGTAATAACCTCCTTTGGCAATTCAAATCTCTTTATGCTGTAGAGATATGAGTTTTTATTTAAAAAAATAATACATTTAGAATTGACATATAAGCTTTGTATGCATAGTGTCTATGTCAAAAATTGTGCTTGATTTTGTAGTACTCACTAGCCAATTAATTTTACATTTCTTTGCTTCCCAAACTGTCAAGCTGCCCAATGTTTGCTCACAAATAATATGTTGAATACCTATTATATTTTAGATGCTGTGATACATGATTGCAAGTTCCGAAAGTGTAAAAGATGGAGTTTTGCTCATGGAAAAAGGTAAAGAAAATAGTGTCATATATTACATTACACCCTTACACACTGTGCAATAAGTTTAGATCGTCCCCACCAGGGTAGCCATAGTGGGCCTTATTTGTGGAAAAATCGGAGTAAATTTAATCCTCTTGCCATAATAATTGCTTTAAGGAACCCAAGTCCAAGTCAGCCAGTAAATGCTGTGCCCAAGAATATCAGGATGGTTCAACATCGTTGTAACTCAGGATACAGTTTGATGATAAGAGGAAGGAACAGCCTGCTCCCTGGATATCAATGAAGAAGAAGGCACTTGTGGTTGACTGATGCCTGTGGCTATTTTTGAAGCTGGCATAAGACCAAAGCTGACACTTTGGAAGGCAGAGCCTCCAAAATCAAAAAGAATTACAGCCAAAGGATACAAATATATTTGAGCCTACCCTCCTTTTAGATTTTCAGAAATGTAAGTATATTCTTATTTTAAAGTTGACTTCTTAAAGTTGCACTTGAAAACATCTTAATAAATCATCAAAAAACAAAGCTGCCTGAGACAGATGAATTCAGGCAGAAGAAATGAAGTGGAAAAGAGAGAAAATGAGAGTACTTATTGGCTAAGTCGGGGTGGCAAATTCAAATGCTCCAACTCAGGAGACCTATAGTTATGAAGCAAATCAGGCATAAGAAGAATTAGCAAATATTGCCCAGAATAGTATTCACATGTTTGAATGTAAATCCAGTACTATGAGATCTATTTTCAATAATTTTTTAGAGGGCTACTGAAGATACTGTGTAGAAGATGCTTGGAACAGTGCCTTATAGACATGAAGCAATAAATAAGTGATAACTATTATTATTTATGAAAATGATAGGAAAGTGTGTGGGCAGTCAATAGATTTTAACTTTCTTCTTTTATTCAGACAGTCAGAATTGGAATGACTGACAAGGGCATTTGAATACAAAGGATACTAGATAGGTAAAAGGAAGAGAGAAGTTAACAACAAAGGGAAGATGTTGAGGAAAAAATATAAAGCATTATTAATTGGCCATATATAGTAGTAATTAAGGTCAATGTTCTTATTCATATGTGGGAGCTAAAAAAATGATTTCGTTGAGGCAGTGAATAGAATGGTGGTTACCAGAGGCTGGAAAGGGTAATAGGGAGGGAGAGATAAAGAGGGGCTGGTAAATGGGTACAAAAATACAGTTACAAGGAATAAAATCTAGTGTTCAGTATCACAATATGGAAGCTACAGTTAACAATAATTTATTGTATATTTTAAAATTACTAGAAGAGCAGATTTGAAAAGTTCCCAACACAAAGAAATAATACATGTTTGAGATGATGAATTTCCCAATTACCCAGACTTTATCATTACACATTGTATGCTTTTATCAAAATATCACATGTAACCCATAAATATATACCTCTATTACATATTCATAAGATTGAAAAAATTAAAAAAGGATTACAAATATATGCTTTTGAATTTAAACAGCTTAAATCAAACCTCTATCAGACAATACATGTGCAACCTTAGACAAATTAATTAATCAGAGTTTCAGACTTTCCATCTATAACGTGAAAATATTAACAGCAAGTCTCTCATAGGGTTCATATGAGGTTAAAAGCAATAATGCATATGTATTAGTCGATTCTTGCATTGCCATAAAGAACTTCCAAACACTGGGTAATTTATAAAGAAAAAGAGGTTTAATTGACTCACAGTTCTTCAGGCTGTACAGAAGGCATGGCTGGGGAGGCCTCAGGAAACTTACAATCATGGCAGAAGGCAAAGGGGAAGCAGGCATGTCCTACATGGCTGGATCAGGAGAAAGAGAGAGTGAAGGAGGAGATGCTACACACTTTTAAACAACCAGATCTTATGAGAACTCACAGCAAAGGACAAATTTACCCCCATGATCCAACCATCCTCCATCAAGCCCCTCCTCCAAAACTGGGAATCACAATTTGACATGAGCTTTGGGTAGGGACAGAAATCCAAACCATATCAGCATAGAAAGGAGGGGATGAGATGGCCAATTAGAAGCAACTGTAGTCTGCAGCACTTATGGAGAGGAATGAAAGGGGGAAGTTAACTCAGCACCTTCAACTCAAATATGCAGGATCTCATATTGGGACTTACTAGGCAAACAACTTGACCCACAGAGAATGAAGAATAGCAGCATGGGGTGACAGCCCACCCAGGACAGCATGGTGCCAAAGGAACCCCCACCCCCAGCCAAGGGAAGCAGTGAGTAATTGTGCAAACCCACTGGGGAAAACATTCTTCTCCCACAGATCTTTGCAATTCATGGACTGGGAGATCCCCTCATGAACCCATGCATTAAGGGCATTGGGTCTGATACACAGAGCTCTGTGAACTCTTAGCAGAGCAGCCACTCAAGCAAACAGAGACCCAAGAGTTTTACATATTCTGGCCCCAGGATCCCCGGCAAGGTGGGACATCCATCCACACAGACTCCTAGGAAGGGGGTTGAATCTAGGGAGCCAAGCAGCATCATTTTGTGGGCTCCACTTCCTCAACACCTCACAAGTTAAGACTCACTGACTTGGAATTCCAGCCAGCCAAAAACAACAGGCTGGAGTCTGTCTGAGATGGGACCAAGTCCTCATGGGGAAGGGTGGCCACCACCTCTGTAGTTTGGTTGACTCAATTGTTCCAGCCTGCTAGCTTTGGAGAGTCCAAATGGTCTGGACAAGGAAGGGCTTCCTACAGTGCAGCACAGTTGCTTTGCCAAATCATGGCCAGACTGTTTCTTTAAGTGGGACCCCAATCCATTCCTCCTCACTGGGCAGGACCTCCCTGTGGTGGCTTCAGCCACTCCAGCCAGGGTCATACAGACAGCTCTGATCTCTTCCTTGGACTGAGCTCCTGGGGAGAGGGGCAGCCACCATCTCTGTCATTCAATTGAATCACCCATTCCAGCCTGCCAACTTTGGAGAGGCCAGATGGTCCAGATGAGGAAGGGTTCCCCCAGTGCAGCACACCTGCTCTAACAAAAAGCAGCCAGACTGCTTCTTTAAGTGAGTCCCTTATGTTGTTCCTCCTGAAAGGGTGTGACCGTCCAACAGGGGTCTCCAGCAACCTATAGGGATGTTTGGGCCAGGAACAGGTCAGTAACCCTCTGGACAGAGCTTGCAGAGGAAGAATCAGGCTACCATCTTTTCAGTTTTGCAGCCTTCACTGGTGATACCTCCAGGTGAGGGGAAAACTGAGGCAACTAGAGTATGGAGCAGACCCCCAGCAAACCATAGCAGCCCTATGGAAGAGTGGCCTGACTATTAAAAGAAAAACAAACAAATGGGAAGCAACAAAAACATACAAAAAAAAGACTCCACGAAAACCCCATTTAAAGGTCAGCAACCTTAAAGACGAAAGGTAGAAAAGTCCACAAAGATGAGAAATGATAAGCACAAAAACAATGAAAACTCAAAAAGCCAGAGTGACTCTTCTTTTCCAAATGACTGTAACACTTCTTCAGCAAGGTCACAGAAGTGGACTGAGGCTTAGATGGCTGAATTGACAGAAGTAGGCTTCAGAAGGTAGGTAATAACAAAATTTGCTGTTCTAACCCAATGCAAAGAAGCTAAGAATCATGATAAAACAATACAGGAGCTGACAGCCAGAATAGCCAGTTTAGAGAGGAACATAACCAATCTGATGGAGCTGAAAAACACAATACAAACTCACAATGCAATCAAAAGTATCAATAGCAGGATAGGCCAAGTGGAGGAAATAATCTCATAGCCTGAACACTACCATTCTGAAATAAGACAGGCAGACAAGAGTAGAGAAAATAAATGAAAAGTAATAGACAAAACCTATGAGAAATATGAGATTACGTAAAGAGACCGAACCTACAACTGATTGGGTACCTGAAAGAAATGAGGAGAATGGAACCAAGTTGTAAAACATACTCAGGATATCATCCAGGAGAACTTCCTCAACCTAAGAAGACAGGCCCACATTCAAATTCAGGAACTGCAGAGAACCCCTGTAAGATACTCCACAAGTAGATCAACCCCAAGACACATAATTTTTAAATTCTCCAAGGTTGAAATGAAAGAAAAATTGTGAAGGGTAGTCAGAGAGAAAGGCCAGGTCACCTACAAAGGGACGGTCATCAGACTAACAGAAGATCTTTCAGTGGAAACTCTACAAGCCTGATGAGATTGGGGGCAAATATTCAACATTCCTAAAGAAAGGAATTTCAAACCTAGAATTTCATATCTGGGCAAACTAAGCTTCATAAATGAAGGAGAAATAAGATCCTCTTCAGACAAGCAAATGCTGTGGGAATTCACCACCACCAGGCCTGCCTTGCAAGAGTTCCTGAAGGAAGCACTAAATATGGAAAGGAAAAACCATTACCAGCCACTAACAAATACACACTGAAGTACACAGACCAGTTACACTGTGAAGGAACCATATAAACAAGTCTACAAAATAACCAGCTAGCACCATGATGATAGGATCAAATTCATACATAACAATACTAACCTTAAATGTAAATGGGCTAAATGCCCCAATTAAAAGACACAGAATGGCAAGCTGGATAAAGATCCAAGGCCCATCTGTGTGCTGTCTGCAAGAGACCCATCTCACATGCAAAGATACAGACAGGCTCAAAATAACATAATGGAGGAAAATTTACCAAGCAAATAGAAGACAGAAAAAAGCAGGGGTTGCACTCCTAGTTTCTGACAAAATAGACTTTAAAGTAACAAATATCAAAAAAGACAAAAAGGGCATTACATAATGGTAAAGGGTTCAATTCAACAAGAAGAGCTAACTATTATATATACACCCAATACAGGAACACCTAAATTCATAAAGCAAGTTCTTAGAGATCTGCAAAGAGACTTCAACTCCCACACAATAATAGTGGGAGACTTTAACACCCCACTTATATTATTAGACTGATCATTGAGACAGAAAATTAACAAAGCTACTTAGGGCCTGAACTCAGCTCTGGATCAAGTGGACCTGATAGATATCTACAGAACTCTGGCACTCACTCTAAAATTGATCACATAATGAGAATTAAAATATTCCTCAGCAAATGCAAAAGAACTTAAATCATAACAAACAGTCTCTCAGACCACAGCACAATCAAATTAGAACTCAAGATTAAGAAGTTCACCTGAAACCACACAACTACATGAAAACTGAACTACCAGCCCTTGAATGACTCTTGGGTAAATAATAAAATTAAGGCAGAAATCAAGAAGTTCTTTGAAACTAATAGGAGCAAAGAGAATGTAACAGAATCTCCGGGACTCTGCTAGAGCAGTATTAAAAGAAAAATTTATAGCACTAAATGCCCACATCAAAAAACTAGAAGATCTCAGGTTTACAACCTAACATCACAACTAAAAGAAATAGAGAACCTAGAGCACACAAACACCAAACCTAGCAGAAAACAAGAAATAACCAAGATTAGAGCTGAACTGAAAGAGATAGAGACACAAAATCTTTCAAAATATCAGTGAATCCAGGATCTGGTTTTTTGAAAAAGAAAAATGTATATGTATACTGCTAGCTAGACTAATAAAGGAAAAAAGAGAGAAGAACCAAATAAACAGAATCAGATGATGATGGAGACATCACCATTGATCCCATGGATATACAAATAACCATCAGAGAATACTATAAACACCTCTATGCACATAAACTAGAATATCTAGAAGAAATGGGTAAATTCCTGGACATATACACCCTCCCAAGACTGAACCAGGAAGAAATTGAATCCCTGAAAAGACCAATAATGAGTTGTAAAATTGAGGTAGTAATAAATAGCATACCAACCAAAAAAAGGCTCAGGACCAGATGGATTAATAGCTGAATTCTACCAGAGGTACAAAGGAGAGCTGGTACCAGTTCTACTAAAACTACTCCAAAAAATGGAATAGGAGGGTCTCCTCCTTAACTCATTCTATGAGGCCAGCATCATCTTGATACCAAAACCTGGCAGAGATACAATAAAGAAAGAAAACTTCAGGCCATTATCCTTGATCAACCTTAATGCAAAAATCCTCAACAAAATATGGGCAAACTGAATCCAGCAGCACATCAGAAAGCTTATCCATCACAATCAAGTTGGCTTTATCCCCAGGATGCAAGGTTGGTTCAACAAATGCATATCAATAAATGTGATTCATCACATAAAGAGAACTAAAGACAAAAACCATGTGATTATCTCAATAGATGCAGAAAAGGCCTTTGATAAAATGCAATATCCAGCCGGGCGCAGTGCCTCACGCTTGTAATCCCAGCACTTTGGGAGGCCGAGGCAGGCAAATCACGAGGTCAGGAGATCAAGACCACGGTGAAACCCCGTCTCTACTAAAAATACAAAAAAATTAGCCAGGCGTGGTGGCGGGCACCTGTAGTCCCAGCTACTCGGAGAGGCTGAGGCAGGAGAATGGTGTGAACTCAGGAGGCAGAGCTTGCAGTGAGCCGAGATTGCGCCACTGCACTCCAGCCTGGGTGACAGAGCAAGACTCTGTCTCAAAAAAAAAAAAAAAAAAAATTCAATATCCTTTCATGTTAAAATATTTCAATAATTAGTATTGAAGGGAAATATTTCACGTATGAAAAACTGACAGCCAATATCACACTGAATGGGCAAAAACTAGAAGCATTCCTTTTTGTAAACTGGCACAAGACAAGGATGTCCTCTCTCATTACTCCTATTCAACACAGTATTGGAAGTTCTGGCCAGGTCAATCAGGCAAGAGAAAGAAGTAAAAGGTACTTAAATAGGAAGAGAGGAAGTTAAATTGTTTCTGTAGATGACATGATCCTATATGTGGAAAACCTCATCAATTCAGCACAAAAGCTTAAGATGATAAGCAACTTCAACGAAATCTCAGGATACAAAATCGATGTGCAAAAATCTCTAGCATTCCTGTACACCAACAACAGGCAAGCAGAGAACCAAATCATGAATGAACTCTCATTCACAATTGCTACAAAAAAGAATAAAATACCTAGGAATGCAGCTAACAAGGAAAGTGAAGGACTTCTTCAGGGAGAATTACACATCACTGCTCAAAGAAATCAGAGGACACAAAAGGAAAAACATTCCATGCTCATGGTTACAAAGAATCAATATCGTGAAAATGGCCGTACTGCCCAAAGTGATTTATAGATTCAATGCTATTCCCATAAAAGTACCATTGACATTCTTCACATAATTAGAAAAAAACTATTTTAAAATTCATATAGAACCAAATAGAGCCCTAGTAGCCAAGACAATTCTAAGCAAAAAGAACAAAGCTGGAGGCATCACGCTACCTGACTTCAAACTATACTTCAAGGCTACAGTAACCAAAACAGCATGGTACTGGTACAAAAACAGACAAACAGACCAATGGAACAGAATAGAGAACTCAGAAGTAAGACTGTACACCTACAACCATCTGGTCTTTGACAAACCTGACAAAAAGAAGCAATAGGGAAAGGATTCCCTATTTAATAAACAGTGCTCAGAGAACTGGCTAGCCACATGCAGAAAATTGAATCTAGACCCCTTCCTTACATAATATACAAAAATTAACTCAAGATGGATTAAAGACTTAAATATAAAATCCAAAACTATAAAAACCCTGGAAGAAAATCTAGGCAATACCATTCAGGACATAGATACAGGCAAATATTTCACGACAAAAACATTGAAAGCAATAGCAACAGAAGCAAAAATAGACAAACTGGATCTAATTAAACTAAAGAACTGCACAGCAAAAGACACTATCATCAGAGTGAAGAGACAGCCTACAAAATGGGAGAAAAGTCTTTCAATCTATCCATCTGACAAAGGTCTAATGTCCAGAGTCTACAAGGAACTTAAATTTATAAGTAAAAAAAAAAAAAAAAAAACCCATTAAAAAGTGAGAAAAGGACATGGACACTTCTCAAAAGAAGACATACATTTGGCCACAAACATATTTTAAAAACCTCAACATCACTGATTATTAGAAAAATGCAAATCAGAACCACAATGAGATACCACCTCATGCCAGTCAGAATGGCTATTATTAAAAAGTCAAAAAAACAACAGACACTGACAGGGTTGCAGAGAAAAACGAATGCTTTTACATTGTTGGTGGGAATGTAAATTATTTCAACCATTGTGGAAGACAGTGTGGCAGTTCCTCAAAGACCTAGAGGCAAAAATACCATTTGACCCAGCACTCCCATTAATGGGTATATACCCAAATAAATATAAATCATTCTACCATAATGATAAATCCACATATAGTTTGCTGCAGCACTATTCACAATAGCAAAGACATGAAATCAACCTAAATGTCCATCAGTAATAGACCGGATTATAAAAAATGGTACATATACACCATGGAATACTATACAGCTGTAAAAAGGAATGAGATGATGTCCATTTTCAGGGACATGGATGGAGTTGGAAGCCATTATCCTCAGCAAACTAACACAGGAACAGAAAACCAAACACCACATGTTCTCACTTACAAGCAGGAGCTGAATGATGAGAACACATGGACACATGGGAGGGAAAGACACACACTGGGGTCTGTTGGAGGGGTTAAGGTCACGGCAGGGAGAGCATCAGGAAGAATAGCTAATGGATGCCTGGCTATTCTGTGATAGGATATTCTGTAATGGGATGATCTGTGCAGCAACCACCATGGCACACGTTGACCTACGTAACAAACCTGCACATCCTGCACGTGTACCTCAGAACTTAAAATAAAACTTGAAGAAAAAGGGCTGGGTGTGGTGGTTCATGCCGGTAATCCTAGCACTTTGGGAGGCTGAGGCGGGTGGATCATGTGGTCAAGAGATCGAGACCATCCTGGCTAACATGGTGAAACCCCGTCTCTGCTAGAAATACAAAAATTAGCCGGGTGTGGTGGTGCACCTGTAGTCCCAGCTACTCAGGAGGCTGAGGCAGGAGAAGCTCTTGAACCCAGGAGGCAGAGGTTGCAGTGAGCCACGATGGTGCCAATGCACTCCAGCCTGGTGACAGAGTGAGACCCTCTAAAAAAAAAAAAAACAGTTGAAGAGGAAAAAAAGAAATTTTCTAGTTTAACCACAAAAGACAAAAAACAACAACAAAAAAACATATTTAGTTCAGTGTCTGACAGAACGTAGTTGCTTAATAAATATTACTAAATTTATTGTTATTTAGTGAGGAGTAAAGAAGGACAAGTAAATAAGAATGAGAAGAAAGAAAGGAAGTACCAGTTTTAAAAAATAACAAAATTACAAAATGAAAAAGATATAGATTTTTCATAGTAAGAGAAAATCAATGGCCACAGAAAATGTCAAATACAAAGAATACAGAGAACAAATCATTATGCTTGATAATTCATCAGAAAGTTACAGGAGGTTTCCATGAAAGGATCAATGTTCAGTTTGGAGCTACAGAGTAAGGGATTAAGGAAAGGGGTGGTAGTAGGAAGTAGATTCACAGGATGTAGATGATTGAGATTATAACCAAAAGCAAGAGGAAAATATATGAGAAAACTTGATAAGGAAAGTTTTTGTTTCTGTTTCTGTATTAGATTGGTGCAAAAGTAATTGTGGTTTTTTACCATTAATATAAAGGAGACCTGAGCATACTGTAACTGAGATAGAAGAGGTCTCAGTAGTTTCTGGGAAGAGAAAGGGGATGATGATGGAGGTGCAATGGCAGAAAAATAGAGATTAACCTTTATTAGGAGGGAGTAAGACACCTCTTTTTTTAAAATAGAGCATAATGGGAGAGAAAAAAACATTTTAAAAAGATGAGAGAGTTTGCTGTCAGCTGTAAGCTGAAACCATGATGCTCATATTTCATACTAGCCTTCTCAGCATATTAGAATGTTTGGCCAATATTTGAGCACAAAGGATATGGTGTGTTCAAAGAATATAGAAAAGTCTTGGCAAAATTACTTATTCATTTATGTGTGTTATTATTCCAGAGAAGATTAGGAAAGTTCACAAGATGCATAAACTTCACCAAAATAGTGCATTAGAAATGCATATTATAAAGAAGTGGCTAGAATAGAGGTATAAATACATCTAGAAATGAGGCTAGAACACAAAAATTTGAGTCACAGTTTGACTCTAACCTTATACTATAGTAGAAAAGTAGACGAGAAAATAAGCATATGAGTCCTAGCGTCTGTAGAGAGCAAACGATGTTTTCCAAGTTGCTTCCAAGGAGGACACTGCAACCTAACAAAATCCTCATTTACATCTACTGGTAAACACAGCTTTGAATTGTATAGTGCTATTTTCTTATACTGTAACACTAATGGAATTATACTAAATCACAATTTAATAAAACTAGTCCTGTGGGGAACCAACACAATAGTCCTCATCTATATAAATATCTGATGAGTTAAATAAAGGCATATGAATTATGGTATCTAGAGAAATAGATTATATAATTTTCAGGCAATCCTTCCTAAATGTTATTTTCTCTTAACCCAACTTTTGACATTAGGCGGTAGCAAGTCTGATATTATGTGCCCTGACAAGAACTAGAATTCAAGCCATCTATATTGGCAGCTAAATATGATATGGCAAGCTTGTCTGTGAGCCAAAACTGATAATAGTATTATCAAACCTGAGGAGGCTGACAAAGGCGTATTCTGGTACATAAAACCACCATGATACTCTCAGGGTCAAATGGAGGAAGCACCTGCTGGCAGCATCAAGATTTTCCAGGGTTATTAAATTTGAGTCAGCATAGTTCTTAGGTCTTAGGTAGATGATAAATGACTTTTTACAACCTAGTCATTACTTATGTCAGTTGTTTATACACACTTTAAAAATGTAACACTTTAGATTATTTGAACATCGGTTCATAGAATAGAAGAAAATAGTATATTTCTCATTTCCTTGATTTTACAAATAAGTAAATCAATAATTTTTTTGCTTTATTTTTTCTTATGTAGTTTTCTTCACCCCCATTTTCCTCTGTTTCTCTTTTCCTTTTGATCAAAAGGCATTTATTAAATATCCATGTCAATGTGGCTCCTTGCCAAGCTCCCCAGAAACAGTTCTTAGCTTTCAGGCCAGGTGCAGTGACTCACACCTGTAATCCCAGAACTTTGGGAGGCCGAGGCGGGCGGATCACCAGGTCAGGAGATCGAGACCATCCTGGCTAACACGGTGAAACCCTTTCTCTACTGAAAATAAATTAGCCAGGCGTGGTGGCGGGCGCCTGTAGTCCCAGCTACCCGAGAGGCTGAGAGGCAGGAGAATGGCGTGAACCCGGGAAGCGGAGCTTGCAGTGAGCCGAGATAGCGCTACTGCAGTCCAGCCCGGGGACAGAGTGGGACGCCGCGCCGCATCAAAAAAAAAAAAAAAAAAAAAAAAAAAAAGAAAGAAAGAAAGAAAGAAAGAAAAGAAACAGTTCTTAGCTTTCAGAGCTTGCATTGTGAGGCAGACGACGACTGTCAATAGACAAATATAAGGCGTATTGACAACATAAGGAAAATGTTAAACACCACAATGTGTTTTTGTTTTTTTTTTAAGTACAGTCGGGCAGTCCTTTCATGGGAACTATTCTTTCTGAAACCCACGACTTTTCTTCCTTTTACATTTTTAATGCTTTCCCATTCAGTGTTGCAAAATCTCCATAATGTGTGCTCTGCGTGACATGCCTTCTAGATATTTCAATCAGTTCAATCAACACGTCTTATAAGCAGAATTATTTTTGTGAAATACTTGTACATTAATAAACCCTTAATTCTGTTGAATTAAGGCAAATGTTGCTGCTCCTTCTCCAGGCACAGCTCCATCACCTGAACCAAATGGTTTATTCTACTTATGTCTAGGTACAAAAATCTTACTTAACAGTTCTTGGGGGCTTAAGAAATCAAGGCAGCCAGGTGCAGTGGCTCACGCCTGTAATCTTAGCATTTTGGGAGGCCGAGGTGGGCAGATCGCCTGAAGTCAGGAGCTCGAGACCAGCCTGGCCAACATGGTGAAACCCTGTCTTTACAAAAAATACAAAAATTAGCTGGGCGTGGCGCATGCCTGTAATCCCAGCTACTTGGGAGGCTGAGGCAGGAGAATTGCTTGAATCCAGGAGACAGATATTGCAGTGAGCAGAGGTCGCACCACTGCACCCTAGCCTGGGCAACAGAATGAGACCCTGCATCAAAAAAAAAAAAAAAAGACAAAGAAATCAAGGCAATTTCATAACAGAAATACTGGATACGCTTATGCTTTAGATAGATACCTGTATACTAATCCTCATGAATGGCAGTTGCTGGCTGCTTCTTGCATTCAAACCAATCCATCTGCAATTGTATGTTTTCTATCCATTCGGAAAAAAAGTGACTGCCAAATTCTCAAGTATTTACCTTGTAGGGAGTTGTGGACATGGGAAATAACATGTATAACAATTTGTCTCTGAAATGACAAAAGGAAGCCAACAAATAAACAGCAGGTTATTTTTCTACATGAATAGCCCAATGTTCACAGTGTAGATCAAAACGTGTTTGGTAGTAAAGTCTGAATTTACAAGGAAACATTGAATTGGTCATAACGATTCATTAGAAATCTGAGTGTTAATGTCTATAAGGATACTATGAAAATATTTCTTCTCTTCCTATTTACCTAATAAGAGAGTTAATGTACATGATGACAAAATGGAAACAAAATGTGTTTAAGTTTTGAGTTAAAGTATCATGAAAAGAAATTAAAGCAAAGTTTATTATTTTTAACATTATTGTTCTGCTCTTCTCCCAAGGAAGAGTCGTATTACATTAAAATAAGAATTATATGGTAAAATATTCACTATTTCACAATATATAGTCATATTATCATTAGAATTTTATCAGTTGCAAGTGATAAAAGTCCATTGCAGGCCAGGTGCGGTGGCTCACGCCTGTAATCCCAGCACTTTGGGAGGCCGAGGAGGGTGGATCACGAGGTTAGGAGATCGAGACCATCCTGACCAATACGGTGAAACCCCGTCTCTACTAAAAATACACACACACATACACACAAATTAGCTGGGCATGGTGATGGGCACCTGTAGTCCCAGCTACTTGGGAGGCTGAGGCAGGAGAATGGCGTGAACCCAGAGGGCGGAGCTTGCAGTGAGCCTGGGTGACAGAGCAAGACTCCGTCTCAAAAAAAATCCATTGCAAATTGGTTGAAGCAAATCAATTAATGAATCTAATCTATATCTATCAACTAGCTTTCATCCACCTATCTACTTTGAGAAAACTGTACACTATAGCTTCTGTGGTTATATCCTTACCCAAAACCTTCTGCACTACGAGTGGGACCAGAGCTGCTGCCAGAAGAGTGGGGCTATAAATAAGTGTTCACTATATTGATAAAATTCGAGCAACTGAAAGAAGTATTAGTATTCCCACTAGTTTACAATAGCATAGAACAAAGAAAAATGTAACAGCAACTATGTTAGGAGCAATGCAGATCTCTGCTCATGGGTTAACACATATTTATTCTTACTGTCCCTAATCCCAAAAGGGAATTGCATTCCAGAAGAATTCTCAAATAACTAGAGAATTGCTGTATTTGACTCTAATTAAAATTTAACCTTTTAGATAATTCTATTAAAACATAAAATTTATTCTATAATCCCAAGAGATGCAGCATGTATAGTATATTATTAATAAGACTAAAGGAGATTTATGGAAAATGTCTGAATAATCAGCCAAGACTTTAACATAAATGTATGCAAATTTGCCAAACATTGATGTAAAATCCTGAGAAGTATCCTCAGGAATTTTCCTTTTTATTATGTTAATGGCCAAGATCAATTGAAACATGAAATATATGGAAATGTATGGACTTTTATTTAATGTAAGTGCTGCCAATTTTGCAAGGCAAAATACATAAGAGAAGCCATTCACATTTGGATTTAATATGTAAGTTGGGAGACATTTGGTTAGACTGAGTCTTTTTCAAGGGAGGGGATTATCAAAAAATATTACAAACCCTAAACTAGTTAGAGAAGAGTTCAGGCTTTGGGTCTTATTAAGGTGGCCATATTCCAGTTTTCCCAGGATGGAAACAGCTTATACCTATTGTCCCGGTATCTCACCCTATCTTGTTTAACGTTGTCACAGTGTTTTGGGGGGATTTTATAACCAAATGTTATTAATAGCTGCAATACACTAAGTACAATATCAGATTGTTTGATGCTCCCCCAAATCCGCCTCCCAATTGTTGCTTGTTGTTTTTGCCAATGGTTTCTATTACTGTGAGACTTGTATGTGTAAACAGCATTCTCTAACATATAATCAGAATGAGACACAGCCAGTGGTAATCCATATTTCTTTTTCTGATCCTTTTCAGATAAAACATGATTAACAGATTCCTGTCAAAAAAAAGTTTACTTCCACAATGGTTGAACTAGTTTACAGTCCCACCAACAGTGTAAAAGTGTTCCTATTTCTCCACATCCTCTCCAGCACCTGTTGTTTCCTGATTTTTTAATGATGGCCATTCTAACTGGTGTGAGATGGTATCTCACTGTGGTTTTGATTTGCATTTCTCTGATGGCCAGTGATGAGGAGCATTTCTTCATGTGTTTTTTGGCTGCATAAATGTCTTCTTTTGAGAAGTGTCTGTTCATGTCAGTGTGGCGATTCCTCAGGGATCTAGAACTAGAAATACCATTTGACCCAGCCATCCCATTACTGGGTATATACCCAAAGGACTATAAATCATGCTGCTATAAAGACACATGCACACGTATGTTTATTGCGGCACTATTCACAATAGCAAAGAGTTGGAACCAACCCAAATGTCCAACAACGATAGACTGGATTAAGAAAATGTGGCACATATACACCATGGAATACTATGCAGCCATAAAAAATGATGAGTTCGTGTCCTTTGTAGGGACATGGATGAAACTGGAAAACATCATTCTCAGTAAACTATCACAAGGACAAAAAACCAAACACCGCATGTTCTCACTCATAGGTGGGAATTGAACAATGAGAACTCATGGACACAGGAAGGGGAACATCACGCTCCGGGGACTGTTGTGGGGTGGGGAGAGGGGGGAGGGACAGCATTAGGAGATACACCTAATGCTAAATGACGAGTTAATGGGTGCAGGAAATCAACATGGCACATGGATACATATGTAACAAACCTGCACATTGTGCACATGTACCCTAAAACCCTAAAGTATAAAAAAAAAAAAAAAAAGTTTACAGTGTTCTCTATTAAAAGGAAGAGTCCTCCAACACAGGAGGGTGGGAACACTTTCTTCTTCCATTCTTCCACTTTGCTGCCCCTGGTGGCCACTTGGTGCAACAGCTTGTTGTACCTTGACCCATACAGTGGCCTGCTAGGTACAAGAAGCCTCCTGGTCCCCATTGACCCAAATATGTGGGAATATGTATGGGAAATGGAGGCTGAGCAGCTTTGCCATAAGAATATAGAGACTAGTACTGATGTACCAGCATTTCCTGGATCTCAGCCTATTTATTTCACTTTTTTGCTGTGTACTTCTTTGGCAGAAATGGGCTCACAGAAACAAAATATATGTTTAATAAAAAATTAATTTACTTCCTACTGTTTATCTCATTTTCAAAAGAAATATGAAGACGAACGTATAACTTGCACAAAATGTTTGTTAAAACCTGCTGTAAGCTACAAGGGTTAGGACCACAGGAAAATCAGGAAACATAAATCTGCTGCAGCAGGGTCAACATCTGCTTCAGAAATTAGTAGCTATTATTAAAAAGCTGTGCTCATTGATGATAATTTAATACAAGAAGCTACAAAAGGTTTATTGACATATTCTGAAGGATGACTTTTCATTGGGATCAAATGACTATTCTTCTAAATTAAGTTCACTTATTTTTAAAATTACGCTATTGTTTACATAAAATAAAATTTATGTGGAAGTACAGTTTTCAGCTTCATTTATTTTTGTCCCAAAAGTTTTTATGCACATAGAAAAAGTGAAATAAGTGATAGCTGTTATTGTGTTGGCTACATTAGAAGATGAAAACTTTCATGAGCAATCAGATAATGTTGAGTTTCATATGTGTCATCAGAAGCTTCAAAGAACAATATAAATTAATTCTAGTAATAGTTTATTTTTTCCCTTTCCAACTCGGAAAAAAAATATAAAACTTTTTAGTGTTCTTTTCATTTAAGGTGATATGTCTGACATTACTGTAAATCCTTTTAGAAATTCATTTGAAAAGCTCATCACTGAAAATAAAAATATGTGAAGAAAATACAAATTTCAAGCTCAATAGAATATAGCATAGGTGCATATTGTCTATACTAATTTAAGAAACCTATGAAACATTGATGTACTTGGAATTGCCTTTGGTGCAAGTATCTAAATAAGCTATGATATTCCACCATCACAACAAGCTGTGGTTGTCAAAATTTACAAATAATTTTAGCTTTACTTGTGTTTTGTTAAAAATTTTTAAACCTAAATTGTATGTCTAATCTCTACCAATTAATATACTTGTAGATGTGTCATCAATGGGGACTTTGTTACTGCTTATTGAGGCTTAAACAACTACTCTGCCATAGGGAGGCTTTGTGTGTGTGTGTGTTGTCTTTTCCAGTTAATGTGCTTAGGGTTTGTGGCAGGAGAATCTAGGACCAAGCCACATCAGTTCTCTCCTTAATCCACTCCATCTGCCTACTCTTCCAGTTGTGCTACCATAGTGCTCAGTGCATTTCTAAGAGCAACAAAAATGAATAAATCTCACATGAGTTTTTTAAAAATAAATACCTAAATTAAGATATTTTGCATCAAAATGTTCCACAAATGAAACACTAAAAACTTCTGTTTTGAAACATTAGTGTATTTTAGTTACTGAAACTAGTATTGCAAACTGGAAGATACTGAAATCTACTCCTGTAAAAGCAAAGGAGGGGCTGGGAGTGATAACTCATTCCTGTAATCCCAGCACTTTGGGAGGCTGAGGCGGCTGGATCACCTGAGGTCAGGAGTTTGAGACCAGCTGGGCCAACATGGTGAAACCCTGTCTCTACTAAAATAAAACAAAAAAATTAACTGGGCATGGTGGTGGGTGCCTGTAATCCCAGCTACTTGGAAGGCTGAGGTGGGAGAATTGCTTGAACCCAGGAGGCAGAGGTTGCAGTGAGCCAAGATCTCTCCATTGCACTCCAGCCTGGGCAACAAGAACAAAACTCCATCTCAAAAAAATAAAAAAATAAAAAAAGCAAAGGAGGAAACATGAATTAAATTTTAAATTATGATTATGCTAGTGCAAGTAGAGTTTAAAACTTAATTCTGAAAGTCTACAATATTATTTGGAATATCTTCACATGTGGGAGAAATCTTTTGATAGGGCATATATATATATATATATATATATGTTTTCTTTTAAATTGAGAACTTATTAAACCCTGTTTTTTAAACTCCCATCATTTTTGTACCATGTCACAGTTCTGGCTATAATTTGCTCAATTAAATTATAATTTACAATTATTCATGCAATATTTTAAATCCACTATTTTCAACTTGAATACATTTTTTATTTAACTGTTTTTTAATTTCAACTTTTAGATACAGGGGTACATATGCAGGTTTGTTACATGGGTATATTGCACCCAGGTAGTGAGCATAGTACTCAAGAGGTAGCTTTTCAACCCAGGGGTCCCTCCCTCTCTCCCCACTGTAGTAGTCCACAGTGTCTATTATTCCCATATTTATGTCCATGTTTGCTCAGTTTTTAGCTCCCACTTGTAAGTGAGAACATATAATATTTGCTTTTCTGCTCCTGCATTAATTCACTCAGGATTATGGCCTCCAGCTCTATTCATTGCTGCAAAGGATAAGATTTTATTCTTTTTCATAGCTGTGTAGTATTCCATGGTATATATACCACAGTCTCTTTATCCAAACCACCATTGATGGATGCCTAGGCGGATTCCATGTCTTTGCTACTGCAAATAGTGCTGTGATGAACATTTGAGTGGATGTGTCTTTTTGATATAATGATCTATTTTCCTTTAGGAATATATTCAATAATGAGATTGCTGGGTCAAATGGTAACTCTATTTTAAGTTCTTTGAAAAATCACCAAGCTGCTTCCCACAGTTGCTAAATTAATTTACCTTCTCACCAGACGTGTACATGCATTCCCTTTTCTCTGCCTTTCTAAATGGTGTGAAATGGTATCTCATTGTGGTTTTGATTTGCATTTCTCTGATGATTAGTGGTGATGAGCATTTTTTCAAATGTTTATTGGCTACTTGTAAGTCTTTTAAGAAGTGTCTGTTCATGTCCTTTGCCTACTTTTTAATGGGGTTATTTATTTTTTGCTTGTTAATTTGTTTAAGTTTCTTATAGATTCTGGATATTACACCTTTATTGGCTACATAGTTTGCTAATATTTTCTCTCAATCTGTAGGTTTTCTCTTTACTTTATTGATCATTTCTTTTGCTGTGCAAAAGCTCTTTAGTTTAATTAGGTTCCACTTGTCAATTTTTGTTTTTGTTACAATTGCTTTTGGAAACTTAGCAAAACACTCTTTGCCAAGGCCAATGTCACGAAGGGTAATTTCTAGGTTTTCTTCTAGTATTTTGAGGTCTTACATTTAAATCTTTAATCTGTCTATCTTGAGCTAATTTTTGTATATAGTGAAAGGTAAAGGTCTAGTTTCATTCTTCTGCATATGACTAGCCAGTTATCCCAGCACTGTTTATTGAATAGAGAGTTTTTTCTCTGTTGTTTGTTTTTGTTAACTTTGTCAAAGATCAGATGTATGGCTTTATTTCTAAGTTTTCTATTCTGTTTCATTGGTCTGTGTCCTTTTTTGTACCAGTACCATGCTGTTTTGGTTACTGTAGCCTTATAGTGTAATTTGAAGTTGGGTAGTGTGATGTCTCTGGCTTTGTTCTTTTTACTTAGGCGTGCCATGGCTATTTGGGGTCTTTTTTGTTTCCACATGAGTTTTAGAGTCGTTTTTTCTAATTCTGTGAAGAATAACATTGGTAGATTGATAAGACTAGCGTCCAATCTTTAAATTGCTTTTGGCAGTATGACCATTTTAATGATACTGATTCTTCCAATTATGAACATGGAATATATTTCCATTTATTTGTTTAGCAGTTTTAGCAGTGTTTAGAATTTATCTGTTTTAGCAGTGTTTTGGTTAGATGTATTCGAAGGTATTTCATTTTCTTTGTGGCTATTGTAAATGGAATTGTGTTTTTGATTTGACTCTCAGCCTGGACATTATGTGCATAAATGTGCATTCTAGAAATACTATTGATTATTGTACACTAATTTTGTGCCCTGCAACCCCGCTAGAATCGTTTATCAAGCTGGAAAAAGACAAAGATGCCCCTTCTTACTACTCCTATTCGTCATAGTACTGGAAGTCCTGGCTAGAACAATCAAGCAAGAGAAAGAAATAAAAGACACTCAATAGCAAAATAAGAAGTAACACTATCTTTCTTCACTGACGATATGATTCTATTCTTAGAAGACTATGAAACACTCTGCCAAAAGGCTACTAGAATTGATAAACAATCTTAAATAAGTTTATTTTAAAAGAGAAATTTATTTCATCATCATAAATGGAGCTGTATACTTTTTGCCATAATGAATTACAAATAGCCTGTACTATTAAAAAGTAAATCACATCCATTTTTCTCTGAAACTCTTCAAGTTAAGAATAAAAAACATTTTAATTGAATAAATGTATATTTTTGTTAAAATGAAACAAAATTGATGAAGTCTACCATTTTGCATCGTTTAAATTTAGGAAAAAAGTCATCATAAGTCGAAAGTTATGTGCATATTCTTATGAAACATTAAAGCAAGATATTTTGAATGGAGGCAAAGAGGCTTTTGAAAAAAAGTGTAAACAAATATTTATATATTTCAGTACAAATGCTATAAAGTAATGAGAATCTGTTTCATTTTACAGAATTTAATTTGCTTTTACCAGGTACCTCGGTGTGTCCAGAATTGGTGGGTTCTTGGTCTCACTGACTTCAAGAATGAAGCCGCAGACCCTCACTGTGAGTGTTACAGCTTTTAAGGTGGCACGTCTGGAGTTTGTTCCTTCTGATGTTCGGATGTGTTCAGAGTTTCTTCCTTCTGGTGAGTTCGTGGTCTCACTGGCTCAGGAGTGAAGCTGCAGACCTTCGTGGTGAGTGTTACAGCTCATAAAGGCAGTGCAGACCCAAAGAGTGAGCAGCAGCAGGATTTATTGCAAAGAGCGAAGAACAAAGCTTCCACAGTATGGAAGGTGACCCAAGCGGGTTGCCACTGCTGGCTCAGGCAGCCTGCTTCTATTCTCTTATCTGGCCCCACCCACGTCCTGCTGATTGGTAGAGCTGAGTGGTCTGTTTTGACAGGGTGCTGATTGGTGCGTTTACAATCCCTGAGCTAGACACAAGGGTTCTCCACATCCCCACCAGATTAGCTAGATACAGAGCGTCCACACAAAGGTTCTCCAAGTCTCCACCAGAGTAGTTAGATACAGAGTGTCGATTGGTGCATTCACAAACCCTGAGCTAGACACAGGGTGCTGATTGGTGTGTTTACAAACCTTGAGCTAGATACTGAGTGCCAATTGGTGTATTTACAATCCCTGAGCTAGACATAAAGGTTCTCCAAGTCCCCACCAGACTCAGAAGCCCAGCTGGCTTCACACAGTAGATCCTGCACTGGGGCTGCAGATGGAGCTGCCTGCCAGTCCCGCGCCATGTGCCCGCACTCCTCAGCCCTTGGGTGGTTGATGGGACTGGGCACCCTGGAACAGGGGGCGGCGCTTGTCAGGGAGGCTCCCACCACACAGGAACCCATGGAGGGGGGTGAGGCTCAGGCATGGCGGGCTGCAGGTCCGGAGCACTGTCCTGTGGGAAGGCAGCTAAGGCCCAGTGAGAAATTGAGCACAGCAGCTGCTGGCCCAGGTGCTAAACCCCTCACTGCCCGGGGCCAGTGGGGCCAGCCGGCAGCTCCGAGTACAGGGTCCACCAAGTCCACACCCACCTGGAACTCACGCTGGCCCACAAGCACCGTGCGCAGCCCCAGTTCCCGCCCGCACCTTTCCCTCCACATCTCCCCGCAAGTTGAGGGAGCTGGCTCCGGCCTTGGCCAGCCCAGAAAGGGGCTCCCACAGTGCAGCAGCAGGCTGAAGGGCTCCTCAAGTGCTGCCAAAGTGGGAGTTCAGGCAGAGGAGGCGCCGAGAGCGAGCGAGGGCTGTGGGGGCTGCCAGCACGCTGTCACCTCTCATCAGCACCTTTGAAGATAATATTTTCTCCATTAAAAATATTATGGTCTAGACAGAAGAGTCATTTTAAGGAGGAGGTAACTTGCAACTTGTTAACCATAAAATGCAGAAATTTATGGATATCTTTCGAAAGAAAAAGATACTGTCGCTCTATTCAGAGGTAGAGCAGATAAATGAAATCTTTTTTTTTTTTTTGAGATGGAGTCTCACTCTATCGCCCAGCCTGGAGTGTAGTGGCGCCATCTCAGCTCACTGCAAGCTCTGCCTCCCGGGTTCACGCCATTCGAGTAGCTGGGACTACAGCACCCACCACTACGCCCGCTTAATTTTTTGTATTTTTAGTAGAGATGGGGTTTCACCGTGTTAGCTAGGATGGACCCGATCTCCTGACGTCATGATCTGCCAGCCTCGGCCTCCCAAAGTGCTGGGATTACAGGTGCCCACCACCACGTCCGGCTAATTTTTTTTTTTTTTTTTTTTTTTTTTTGTATTTTTAGCAGAGATGGGGTTTCACCGTGTTAGCCAGGGTGGTCTTGATCTCTTGACCTCGTGATCCACCCATCTTGGCCTCCCAAAGTGCTGGGATTACAGGCGAGAGCCACCACATCTGGCCAAATCTTTTTTTTTTTCTTTAATCAGAAAGATCATATGAGGATAGCTGAAGTATTATGATCAAGAAATACAAGAACCCAAGTTTAACTTGTGGAAATTTTTATATTTGTATTGTACCTAATTTACTAGAGGTAGTCCTCCAAATGATTTGCTGACCCATGGCTACATGTGAAAATGTGGAAATCACCCAGTCTCATTTAAGTTAAGAATCAGGTTGAACACTCATTTTCAAAATGTCATGATTAAACTAGAGTCCCCCCTCAGTTGCAGTTAAATTTCTTCTTGAATATGTTTTTTCCTTCAGGTATTAGAACTTTATAGGAATGAGAGATGTATCTGTTGTGATGATGCTGGGGCATTAATTCTGGCCTCTGTAATGTATTGCAGTTTATTTCTGATTCTGAAGCAAATTAACAATTCTAAAGAGAACTATTTTTCAGATTTTTTTGTATATGTTAAAAAGTGTTGGTATCTCTCACAGTGTGAAGAGAGCTATTGGTAGTTATTTTTTTTTGTTTCCATATTTTCTGTCATAATAACCATAACATCAATCTCACTGAGGTGACAAAGACTGTCTTTAGTTTGGAGTTACTGGTTTAATATTAATGTTTTGCACAGTTTCTTTAGAAAATTCTGGCAATGTATTTTGCATTCTGAAGATAGATACAGTCTGTGAGCAGAACTTGGCCCTTGAGTAGAAGATGGAACAGAAATGAAATTATTTGAGTGATACAAGAACCTCATCATTAGAAACTCTTGCCTTTGGAATCTAAAAACATTTTTACATTAAAGACATTTTTTTTATGATGCCAGTATATCTGCAAAAGAACACAAGACTGTTAAGGCTCAGGAGGCTGCAGGTGGGTTAGTGTTTTACTGTTTTTATTCCTTTGTCAGCTTATCAATAATCACTGCATGATAGGGACGACTTTTTTTTTTAAGATAATGCTGAAACTAAAAATTGTCCTTTTCCCGTTGAAGTCACCGTGAATATAGAATTGCTCATCCTGGAACTGTAAATGGCAGAGAAAATCCGTTTCCTGATAATTCTCAGGAGTTTTATATGTACACATTAGCAGAGAATACCATTCTTAAAATGGAGTATTTAAATACCATTTGAATACCATTCTTAAAATAGAGTATTTTTAGTATATAGTACAAAAAGAGAAAGAATACCTTACAACTTTAAAAACAATGTTGACACTGAACTTAATGTCCTAAACATGAGCAATCATAAACAGAATTTTAATATGTTAGTTTATGGGAATTACAGGAAAATAAGTAAATGGCATTGAAATAACAGGATACAAAAGGTAGCAACAGATAAGATCAAATTCAGGGTAGAGCTATTTCTGGATAGAGACACTTTAGTCTCTTTCGACACAGTGAGAATGGTAACACTAGAATCTTATTTTGTTTGATCTGTCTCTGATATGTGTGCATGTCTGTATGTATTTATCTACCTATGTGTCTATTTATCTATCTTTTTTCTTTATTTTTAACCTGAGGTATAATTCCTGCTACTGCTTAAAGTGTACAATTTGATGAGTTTTGACAGATGTATACCTCTTCAATATCATTGCTACATTGAAATAACAAAACATGTTCATCACCCTCAAGATGTCCACTAACTAGGACTTCACTCAGTTGCTAATTTGCTTTGTGTCACTATAAATTAATTTGCACTTTCTGAAATTATGTATTTATATATCTGTATCTGGCTGTTTATTCTTTTATTTTTATATAGGTGGAATCCTACATTATATTCTCTTTGGGTATCACTTCTTTCACCCTGTGCAATGATATTGAGATTCATTCATTTTGCTGTATGTATCACTAATTTCTTGTTATTGTCTAATATTCATTGCCTGGATATAGCTTATATGTTATTTGTCCATTCAAAATTCAACTGTTATTGAACATTTAGTTTGTTTATTATTTTTTAGAATTATAAATAAAAATAGCTAAAACATTCATGTTGAAGTCTTTGTGAGGACATATGACAAACAATCCAATAAAAATGGCCAAGAGACTTGAGCAGGCATTTCATGAAAGAAAATACATGAATGGCTAATAAGCATATGAGAAAATGATCAATATAATTTGTCACTAGAAGAATGCTCTTAAAAACATCATTAAAATACTAATCCACACCGATGTGAAAGTTATCAATATAAACATGGAGTCACTTGTGTTAAACTCAAAATAAAATCAGGAGATTAGAAAGGGAAAACTCTCATGCAAACATGCCTGTGATAAGGTGATAAGAACTACTGTAAAGACTTTCTGAAGGTTCTTATGCACATAAGCCTGTAAGAAAAACTTTTGTCAAAGATTTTCCAAACTGCAGCTTGCTACATGAGTCACAAGGACATTTAACCATAAGAACCTGTGCCTGATACAGTCTCCACTCATGAGCTGACAGTCAACTCCTGCAATAAACCCTTCTAACCATTGTTCTCTTTGTTGCAAAATAACTGACATGGACTCCTCCTTTTGCCTTTAAAAGCCTCCTTGTGCCTCAACCTCTTCAATTGTGCCTGTGGCTGCCATGGCTCATGTACTCTGCATGGCAATGCTTCTGCTCCTTCCTAAATAAACTGATTATCTTTGGAGAATCTCTCTTTGTCTATTATTTAGGTTGATGCCTAGTAGAGTGGCTGAAATTTTAAATTACTGAAAATACAAAGTTCTGGCAAAATGTGATGGCACTGGAAAACTCATAAACTGCTGGTGATACTGTAAAGTTATAAAACCACTAGGGAAATTGTTCCAGAGTTTCTAAAATAATTGAACACATTTCTATCATATAACTCAGCCACACATCACCTAGATATTTACGCAAAAGAATCAGAAACTTATTTTAAAAGCAGCATATCAAGCAGAAATCTGAGCCCTGCTGCTTTGTGTGACTGGGTAGGTTAATCAATCATTCTGAGTTTTAATTTCCTCATTGTTAAAAATTGGGAGTAAATGATAACTACTCATAAAGAGCCTTGCTTATCACCTAGAATACACTGATACTCAGAGAGTGTCAGTTACTCTTCTTTATATGTTAATTGTTCATTGGGCTCTAAAACATTCAATCCAGGCCAGCTGCAGTGGCTCAGGCCTGTAATCCCAGCACTTTGGGAGGTGGAGGCGGGTAGGTTGCTTGAGCCCAGGAGTCCAAGACCAGACTGGGCAGCATGATGAAGCCCCACCTCTAAAACAAAAAAAGAAACAAAGAAAGGAAAAAAAATTCAATCCACAATGTAGATTTATTCTTTCTAAATTATTTTATCCAGCTATTTAAAGTTTCAGGTGCTAAAAAATCATTAAGCAGAAAGGTCTGCACCAGGCATATCTGACTGGACATTAGGTAGATTCTATAAGATCTGATGATATGGTTATTATGGAGAATGGTGTCCAGCTACTGTCCTAGGAAACAAGACACAGGGAAGACCCAAGAAGAAGGCAAGGACACTGGCAGGTCAGTAGGTTGGCACCAACGTCATGATTTTTGAGTGACTTTCATGACTTTGTTGGGTACAAATTTGTAGATAATTAGAATAAATTCCCCATGTTGTTTATATTATCTGTACCTCAAAGTTCATATAACTATTCACACTTGGTAGTTGCTATGGTCTGAATGTTTGTGTACCCTCAAAATTCATATCCTGAAACCAATTCACTAATGTGATGGTGTTGGGAGATGAGGCCTTTGGGAGGTGATTAAGTCATGAGTGTAGAGCCCTTATGAATGAAGTTAGTCCCCTTAACAAAGAGTCCCCAGAGAGCTGCCTTGCTCACTTCTTACCTTGCGAGGACACAGCAAGAAGGCACCATGTATGAACCAAAAAGCAGACCCTCACCTGACACTGAATCTGCCAGTGACTTGATCTTGAACTCTTCCAGAATTTGTGAGAAATAAATTTCTGTCATTTTTCTTGCCATGGCTCATGCACTCTATTAGTACCCAGTTTACAGCATTTTGCTATAGCAGCTCAAATGGACTAAGACAGTGGTAAATATACCAGTGATTGTTTATATAACCACTGGAGGATTAATAAATAATAAGAGTTCAAGTACTAGGAATTGTCCCTGGCTTCAGAAAACAGGTTATGACATGTAAAACACGTCATTAACTATAAATACAGAGTGTTGCAGAAATTCAGAGTGAAAAGTAATCTCTTTTCCTAGACTATTTGGGGAAGATAACAGTGAAAAGTATGTGTATGAAGAAGCAGATAAGCATTTCATAGGTGTGTTTGAGAGTGGTTTTATGAGAAAGGATGAGGAGGCTGTAATGTCAGACTGAGAGATCACAGAGCAGCCTGGCTGAAGTGGGGACTTTCCATAATTGAGGAGTGCGGAAGTGTGGCAGGATAAGCAGTGGCTAGCGGGAGAAGGAGGTGGCATTTATCCTTTAGTTATAGAAAGCTATGGAACCCTACATGTGGCTCAAGTGTGATCAAAGATGCTTTTAAGAAAGAATAAATCTGTAGGCAGGCCAAGGTAAATTGAGAATCTGGAGGTAGCACAGACACTAGGAGAATATTTAGGTGACTTCTGTGGTAATCTAGGATCAACGTTAATCTTTTAACTCAGTAGCTTTTCACTCTATTCCTCTTCTGTGGCCTTTCCAAGCCCTAGAGTTGGAAAAAATCCTGATTCCCCTGACTTTGCAATGAACTTGGCCTACTGTGCAAAAGCTGAATTATTAGGAATGTGAATTCAGACCCATTAACCTTAGAGGAATATCACAAAGTTAAGGAGATGTGCTTTTTAGAGGTTAGAAAAATGTGTAAATACAGAACATTATCAACAGCTGTCACTTTAGAGGAAAGATCTTGCTCTTCGTTATGTTGTGTCCCCTGAGGAACAAGTGAAGGTCATGTTATTAAAAGTGCTAGTATATTATAGTACTCATGTCAGCTAATTAAATCTGTCATATCAAACAGCTTCTATTTTTCCTGACACTTTCTCTTAATTTCTTCTGTTTCTATTCAGTAGATACAGGGAGTCAGCATGGGAGAAACCTCAACTGTCAGAGTCAGATTTTCCAAAATGCTGCCAAATAACTGTGTGCACTTTATTGTATTTGTAATGTCTTAATTCTGAATTTTTTTTTTATCAAACTGGATTATTCCTGAGAACTGCCTGATTTATCAAGCACAGCATCTACTTATAAATATTAAAGAAAGTAACAGTGATGAAGAGAGACAAGTTTTAAAAACTACTAGAGAAAAAAAAACCTGGCTTCTTGAAACAGTTATCCAATGTAAAAGTTTATGCTCATAATTTACTCAAGAGTAATTTAGAATTTTCCTAATAATTACCTCAGAGTAACTCTAGGCATTACTGGCCTCTCTCAGGCAGGTCACACATAAAGCTCTACAAATGATAGTCTCATTCTGAGGTTGCTAAGAACATGTCTACAAAGTCTTATTCAGCATTACATTGAAGCTAACCTTCTGCTTTACCAATTTATCTCAAAGAAAGTTTTACTGCCACCACTATCAAAACAGTGTCCTAGAAAACAAACTCATAAATTATGTTCCTTGTTCTTCCAGGTCCCTAAGCCTCTACCAATAAATTCTGCAGTCATCTTCTTCGGTGGAGAGGTTTTCCACCTAATCTATAATTTCTGTATCTTGAGGATTTTCTTATGCATAGTCTTTTAAGTTTTCAAATCTCACTGATTTCAAATTAAACTTTTCTTTTTTAACAAATTAAATTATGAATAATAAAAAACCTAAATAAACAAATGAAAATTATCATATGGGATGAACCCTTCACTGAGTTCTGTATCAAATTGATCTCTTACTTCTTTTTTGTGATCCTTTCCTTCTACTGGATGGACTCAGTACAGTACAAAAGATAGATGTAGTAAGGGCCAGAGGACACTTTCTCTGTCCTGCTTACTAACTCTGGGCTGTAATCCATGCAAGTCTTGGAGGAAAAAAAATGGCTCTTCTATGTTTGGTGATTGCTGTAACAGTAACTTTTGGCTAATACTATTCCCGAAGAGTATCTGAGTCCCACTGGGAAAATAAACAGAGCCGAAATTTAAGCAAGAGTTTGAATAATCCTGGATTTAAATATGTTTGTGACTCCATACTTGCCCATCTTCAATCACCTACAAAACTGAGCTCCGTGTTTATAAATCTATTGCTATTGGACAAGACTACACTTTCGTCACTGCCCACTTAAGCTGATTGAAGGGATTAGCTGATAATTTGTAAATTTACATACAAAACACACACATAGTCTATATTAGAGTACGGAAGGTAAGTTAGTTACTGACAAATCAGCTACTTAAAGCATAAAACTTGGTTCATAATTTTCTTTATTACAGTGGATGGTATTCATCTGTTCTCATGCATCTATGAGGACATACCTGAGACTGGGTAATATATAAATGAAAGAGATTTAGTTGATTCACAGTTCTGCATGGCTTGGGAGGCCTCAGGAAACTTAAAATCCTGGCAGAAGGGGAAACAAACACATTCTTCTTCACATGGTGGCAAGAGAAAAAGATGCAGAGTGAAGTGGGGAAAGCCCCTTATAAAACGTCCAGCTCTCATGAGAACTCACTCACTATCATGAGAACAGCATGACGGGACTGCCCCCATGATCAACTCACCTCCCACATGGTCCCCTCCTCAACACATGGGGATTACAATTTGGATTACAATTCAAGATGAGATTTGGGTGGGGACACAGAGCCAGACCATTGCAAAATTCTCATGCAGCATAAGAAATCATACTTTTAAAATCATTTTTAAAGTAAACTAAACATAACACATGAGCACCATACCCTAAGAATATTGCCCATGTTAAATTGTATCCTCCCAATTTTTTGTTCTCTGTTTGAACTCATGCTTTTGAATCCATCAATTGCAATTTCAATTGCCCATTGGAAAGAGCACAAATGTTTTGCAATAGAATTTGTCATTACATAGGCTGTTTCAAAAATATTTTAATAAAATGTGAAAATCCTCAAAATATGGTAGACATCTTTAAATGAGATAAGAACACATCTGTATACATGTGTTAAATATACCTATAGAAAAACTACAGAAAAACTATATTTTTCTACCTCATCATACGTCAAAATATTAAAAATGGCTAAATCTGGGCTGGGATAGAAGTTTAGTTAACTTTGTTTTCTGTATTGTAAATTTTTGCATCCCTGAAATTTTTACAGTAAACAATTATTTATTAGTTTACTATAAGAAAAATAATATCTTAATTTTAGGTAAAACCATGAATGTGACATGCATGACACACAACCTTATGCGTAGTAGTTATTCAATAAACATCAAATCCCTTCCCCACTCAGACAGTATTAAATAAATGGGTAAAGATACATTTTGTTATCAATAAAATCTTACATTGTCTAGAAAGCAACTGTAGTCAAATATAAAAAACCTTGGCTAAAAAGAACAGCATAAAACTTAGAGACAGGGGTTAGCCCTGGGCAAGAAGAGCCGCTGCAGAAGAAAGTTAAAAAGACTCATTGATGCACTAGGGTCTAATTAAGCAAGTGAAGCATGAGGGTGATATCATCAAAAATTGTTCGAACGGTAGGGAAGCGATTATGGAAACTATTGCAATGGTCAAGTTCACTCATAATGAACACATGAATAAGAAACTTGCATTAGCCACTGAAAGCAAAGTTTTATCTGGAACATATTTTTTTCAATGATAACAAGCAAAGTCAATGCTGACTCTAATTCACTTTTTGGAGGGATGGTGAAAGGTCAAGGTCTTAAGTGATCATAAAACTCCCAGTAAAATTGGAGTAAAATTTTCTGTCAGGTAAATACCATGGCCAGGGACATATAGACAACTTAAAAAGTTAGAAAAAAATTACTCAAGTAATAATTTTGGCTTTACGTAGACCACATAGTTAAACATAATGCAATTCAATGAAAAGAATAATTGCATGTTTGGCTTCAACTTTTACACACTTCTCTGCCCACACCTCTGCCCTTTTGGGCTTTCCTCTTCTGTTTTCTCATGGTCCATCTCACAAATAAACTAATGAAATGCAGTAATCAGAGATAACACTTTTAGCAGAACATTACTCCCTTTATTCCTGCAATTGTTATGCATTTATCTATTCAATATGTATTTGTTGAGTTTTCTTTCAAAAATATTTTTGGAGTGTGCACTAAGTGCTCAGTAGGGTTCTGTTTGCTGAAGATTTAAGGCAGTTAAACTAAAAAATTCCTTCATTACTATATTTATACTCTAGAGTATGGCAGATAGACAATAAATAATACAATTGGACTAGGGTATGCTGCTGTACATTTAACTACACTGTGAGAAGAATGCCCAAGAAAAAGTGGATGCTGCTTCTGCCAAGCCACCCGATAGGCTTCTGATAATGGGTCATTTTGTCTCAGCTGCCTTTGTCTCCCTCAGTTCTCTTTGGCTCTGGACCCCAATCCTCTCTTGCCCTTTCTCCTTCCAGCTCAGGGATCTGAGGGTATATCCCAGTCTGTACTGTAGGCTGATCTCGTTCTTGCATGTTGAGCCCAACAGACTGCTAATATGAATAAAGTGACTTTTTGTTATACAGGTGCTGAGAGTGACACAATCAAGGTAAACCTCAGGGCCTCCATGATCAGGCTAGATGATCAAGTGTATTTTACTATGTCTTGAATGCAGATGTTGAGGGAGAAAATATCCAGAGACCTTAGGTATGCTATTTGCATATTTTACATGCTATTTGAAAAGCAGAAGGCTCAAAATTAAAAATTTGAAACTCTTTCTAAGATGATTAGCAAATTTAAGGGAATTCTCAAATAAAAATAAGAGATTTTGGCATCTCAAAATTGAAATCTAAAGTTCTTATGGTTAGGTAGCAAGTAAAAGTATCCATAAAAATTCTGAAAATAAAGCATAACGTTAAAAGACTAGCACTACTACCTTCTAACACATATTATAAAGTTATAGCACTTTTTAAAACCCTGTGATGTTGATGCATAAATTAACAGATCACTGTAAAAGATGAGAAAACCTACAAATATACCCAAATACATGCAGGAGTTTAGTGAAAGACAAAGTATTATTTTCATAATAAGTGCTATTTCTACAATTGTGTAGACCCATGGAAAATAAATTAACTTAAATCCTATTTTGTCCTATTACTCCAGGGAGATTCCATTTGGGTCAAATATTTAAATGTAAAAATAAAACCACAAAAATCCTCGAAGAAGTCATAAAACTATATATATATTTTTAAATATCAGAATGGAGGTTTTTTCTCTTCATAACACAAAACTCAGAATAAATAAAATATATATTATATATATAGGTGTGTGTGTGTCTGTGTGTGAGTCTATATTCCATAGCAAAATCAACGTAAGCATAACCAAAAGACAAATATGAATTAGAAAAACATTTGCAATCATATCACAAAGGAGTAATATCTTAACACCTAATAAAGCCTCTCCCAGTAATGCAGAAGAAATACTTGACAAACCAATAGCAAAAAGGAACAAAGATATGGACAGACATCTTTACAGAAAATTAATTATATAATGTAATCCTATAAGACATGCAGAATCACTAAAAAAGTTAATAAAACTACAGAAATATATTTTATCTATTACTTTTCACCTGTTATATTGGTGAAAACTAAACCATATTAGTAAAGCTATAGGGAATTAGAAGCTGTCATATATTGCACTTAGCCACTGGATTACATAAATTCTCTTGACTATTTCTACTTAGCCCTGGAACACTGTCTTAAATTGCCCCATACAAGTTTTCTTACCTGCTATTCGAGCCTTCTCTTTTTCTTCCTGACCGCTGTCTTTCATAACAAATCTCTCCTTCCTGTAAACTCTTTTAAAGCTTTCACACTATTATCTATTTTAATTACCTATGAAATTGTCAACTATAAGCATCATAAAGCCTAAGCCTTATCATATTTTTTTTTCAACAAACCCATTGCCTTAACTTGCTGTTTGCTGATAGTAAAAATATATGTAATGGTATTAGACACCACAATTTTCACAAGCTTCTGATATCTTCTCATTTGTTACTACAATAATTCCCAGACCTAGGCATCACCATTTACCCCATTCCACTGATGAGCACATTGAGTGAGGTTATGATCACATACTGACCAGCTAGCAGAGCCTATAGTGTGGCTGTGTGGAAGTCAGAAAACCTATATATAGATCTTGCCTCTTCTACTTTTTGCTCCTGTGAGATTTCATAATTTATTTAACTTCTTTAAGCTAGTTTCCTTATCTATAAAAACATAAATGAAATAATACTTAGCTCAAAGCTTCTGAGAAGAGTAACGAAGAAAATGAAAAGAATGCGTTTGGCATGAGACCAGTCATTTAAAAAGTGCTCAGCTATTGTTGTGATTATTATTATTTTTCAATAATATAGATTTTGTTACTTGTAGATTTCTTTTGCTTTACAGTGTGCCCTTCTGACTCAACACCTTTATAGGTGACTTAAATGCTGACAGTTGCTTATTTTTGGTGATGGATTGATGGCAAATTCAATAATTGAAACACATTTAGTACTTTACCAACATACTTTTCTTATATATAATTCAATCAAAGAACCAGTAATAATCAGGTAAATGTGAGTTGGCATTGAATAGCTTTATTATCTAGTATTACTGTCACATCAGCCCTTCACATCTGTTTTTGGTTGCATTGTGTGTAGTGCATGAATGATAGTTAGTTTGATTACTGTCTATTCTTTTTTTTCTAAGCCTTCATCAAAACATTTGTCTCATATCAATATGAATTTCTCTCTAGCTGTTTCTTTTTTTTTCTTTTTGGTACAGAATTTAATCTTGCCCATCCACACAGTTTAATTCTCTGAATTACCAGATCTCTTTTTACTTTTGTTTTCAAAAGCCGAAATCCAATGAAATAATAGATCATCATTTCCTATTGTGAAAAGACTGGAAATAAAAAGTAGCTTTAATTTAGAAGTCTCTTTCTGTTGGTGTGAAAGAGAAAGTTCTTTTATCTTTTTTAGCTACTGAGTTATGGTCAACATATACGTAAATGCTGGTAAGAACAAATTAAATGTGGAAATTAGGAGGCAAAAAACAATTTTATTTTATGAATATTTTCTTTTTTTATTATGAGTAATGCAAATTATAATTATGCTATTAAAACAATGATTTTAGCAATAATTTGGTTAGAATTTACTATATAATCACAGTAAAAATTCTTTCTCTTTCCATAATAATTTCTTTGTTGATCTGAAAATGAAAAGTTATCATTTTATGTTCACAATAGCTTGTGAATAATGTAGCTACAAAATTCCATAAGGGAAAATAAGTTAAAAATAGAATTTTTTTTTTCCACATAATATATTGACTCATAACGAGAGATGAGTTTTTGCAACTTCTACTGTGGATTAAACAATCGAAGTTTAATCAGACCAGCTGAAGTGAAAATCTCTAAAGAAGATATACAAATTAAAATACATTTTTATACAAACAATTTTTCTAGGCCCAAAGGCAAAGATCTTCTGAGGCAAGATGATAGAACATGGTTCTAAGTTGTTTTCACAAGACGAAAACTGGATGCTTAAATTGAATAATCTGAGTACATGTATTTCTTCAACAAATAGGTTTTGAGTATTTACTCTGCCCCAAATCACTGCCCTAGGAGTAAAGGATACTGTGGTGAATTAAGGTAAAGTCTTGTTTCGTTGGAAATATTTATTTAGATAAAAAATATTGCCACAATATCATTTTATTTATATTTTATAGCTACATCTACTTAGTAATACTAGGTAAATTGCATTGAGTATTTAATTTATTAACTCAGGCACTAATGTGAGTATATTACTTATAGGAAAACTCCTCACAGCCCTTAGATAAGAAATATTGCTTCCCTGATTTAAAATGAGAAATTGAGGTTTGGCAAGGTTAGATAATATAGTCTATTTTTCCCAGCTAATCGAAGAAAATATTTGCAATTTGAATCAAGTCTAGTTTGATTTAAATTCATCATTTCCATGTGAAATTATTTAAGTGCCTCCATTTGTAGCAGTTAGTATACACTTGAACATAGGCAGATTATTATGTGTTTGTTTGTTTCTGACAATATGTGGACCACCAATGCAGCAGGGCCCATGCTTGAATATGCTATTTAAATTTCTGTAAGAATTGACTCTCCCCACGAAGGAAGTCACAAATTCTAACCCCTATAAACTGCTTTCTACCCTTACGGTGCCTCTTCTTCTGTTCTAATATCTTTAGCTCCACCTATCCCTACTTTTCAACTAAATACATCTCTTAAAGAACTTCCATTCTGAAAAGATTGTTGAGCAAGTAATATAACCTGTATCTAGGCTACTTCCTTCTCTGTCTGTACAACTAGTATTGTCACAGTGCATGCATGCTAAGTTTGAATTTCAGATAATCAATAAATAATTTTAAAATATAAGTATGTCCCTTGCACCTACTATACTTAAAAATGCATTTGAAATTCAAATTTAACTGGGCATCTTAGATTTGATCTAGGAACGCTGTTCCTGTTGAGTGTATATACAGAAGTGGACAAGGCTTTTGGTTATGTTGTCAGATGGAACGGCGTTACCAGGTGGTCAGTGTGGAGAAGGTTATTCTTGCGATCAAAATATGTTTACTGAAGTTACAGCCAATGCCCTTTCCTATGACCCCTAGAGAACTATCCAGGAGTTGTTCTGCAAACTGCCATGCACAATACCCATTATTAAGCCAAATGTCTTAGACAATTTTATCTTAAGCATGTGTGAAAGTTTTGCTAACAAGGGAACCAGCAAGAAGACTAAAGTGTGAAATGTTTTGACAAAGAGTGTAGGAAAATAATTTTAGAACCCATGAAATACGTTGTCTGCATAAGATCATGAAATCCAGACTACTGATTTATATTTTGGGATGGAAAACTATCTTACGTTTATTTTTATATGGCTTAACCTAGGTCATGACAATTTGGAGCCAGTGCCTGAGGATGCCATGTGTGAACCATTAATCAGAAATCATAAACAATGAATGTGTGGCTCTTAGTCAGATATAGTGGACTCCAAACAATAAACAATGCATCTGTGGCTGTTGATCACATATAGTGAGCAAGAAAATTCCATTCTCTCCCCTAACAATGTCAGATAAGGCTAATTAGAGATTCCAGCTACAAATTTCTTTCTTCCTACTTTTTCCCCAAGTGACTATCAGAAAATTCCTAAACATATTAAAAATCACCAAGTTGTATACTCTTGCCTGTTTCTTAAGTTTAGAAAAATAGTTTTAATTTTCACTAGTAAACAGTAGTACAATTTTAAATATTTATTTCTCTAAGCATGCTGGAATTGTACCAAAATTATGTGATGCTGAGAGTAGGCAAGTCAATAAATTAGGCTTTGCTTTACCTTGTTTGAGTTTACCTGGATGTGGCAAGGACATAGGTCTACAGAATGAGACCCACATGAGTGTGCCCTCACATTAATAAGTCCTTATCCCTTCTCTTTTAATTATTTTAGGTATTATTTTAATAATACCTTCCCTTACTTTAAGAACCTGCCTATCTAGTGTTCTTGTTACCAATTCCAAGTATCATTTCCTAAGGAGTCTTAAAACCCTTGGTCCCCTTTTTATTCTAGCAAATTTTATAATGCTCTTTTCTCTGCATAGTCTACAGCTTTATTTCTGATAGGAAAAAGGGAGCTCCTTTTCTGTGGATACTGGATAGAAGAGTATCACTACTATCTTTGATAACATCAACAAACATCTGATTCACCTCTTTTTTTCTGAACGTGAATTGCTTTTTACATTCTGGGTTTATCCATAAATAGTAGAAGTTTCTGCCAACCAAATGTATGTTTTAATGATTAGATCCATATGAAACAGACTTTCTGAAAGATGCAAATCCTACAGAGTATGTTCTATGCAATAGTTAAGAGCAAATAAGGACAAAGAAACCTATTTATTTCATTAAAGATATCACCCTTCAAAAAAAAATTTTATCCTTAATAATTTCTTTTTGATGTAATTGAAACATGTATTAGCCTTTTTTACAAGGAAAGTGTATAATAAATTATTAATTCAAAGTATCCATTAACATGTGTGGGACACTCTGGAGTTGGATTAAAGATGGTGATAAGTTTAAATGACTGGGGCAAAAACGTATATGAGGAAACAAAGTTAAAAATATAAGAGATTTCAGCCGAGTGCGGTGAATCACACCTGTAATCCCAGCACTTCGGGAGGCCGAGGTGGGTGGATCACAAGTTCAGGAGTTCCAGACCAGCTTGACTAACATGGTGAAACCCCATCTCTACTAAAAAGACAAATATTAGCTGGGCATGGTAGCGCACTCCTGTAATCCCACATACTCAGGAGGCTGAGGCAGCAGAATTGCTTGAACCCGGGGAGGCAGAGGTCGCATTGAGCCGAGATCACACCACTGCACTCCAGCCTGGGCAACAGAGTAGACTCTGTCTCAAAAAAAAAAAAAAAAAAAAAAAAAAGTTACATAAAAAAGTGAAATCAGAAATGAAAGTGCAAACATAAAAACTGACATTACAGAAATACAAAGGATCATAAGAGACTACTATGAACAACTATATATCTATAAATCCGATAACCTAGAAGAAATGTCCTGAGTGCAGTGGCTCATGCCTATAATTCCAGTACTTTGGGAGGCCGAGGCAGGCAGATTGTGAGGTCAAGAGATCGAGACCACCCTGGCCAACATGGTAGAACCTCATCTCTACTAAAAATACAAAAATTAGCTGGGTGTGGTGGCACGTGCCTGTAGTCTCAGCTACTCAGGAGGCTGAGGCAGGGGAATTACTTGAACTCAGGAGGTGGAGGTTGCAGTGAGCCAAGATGGCGCCACTGCACTCCAGCCTGGCGACACAGGGAGACGCCGTTTAAAAAAAAAAAAAAAGATAAATTCCTAGAAACACTGAACCTAAAAAAATAGAATCAAAAATAAATGAAAACTGTAACTGTAAATAGACCAATAAGGAATAAAGAGATTGAATCAATAGTAAAAAAAAACTACCCAAAAAAGCTTAGGTCCAGATGACTTTATGGAAGAATTCTAATTTAGTTCTGCTTATAAAGAAAAAATAATGCCAATCCTTCTCATGCTTTTCCAAAGAATTGAAAAGGAGGGAATACCTCCAAGATTTTTTTGTAAGACCAGCGTTACTCTGATACCAAAGCCAGACAAAAACTCTCCAAAAAAGGACATTTACAGGCCAATGTCCCTGATGAACTAAATGCAAAAATCTTCAACAAAATACTAGTAAACCAAAAATTAAACAGCATATTAAAAGGATTATTCACCATGGTTAAGTGGAATTTATCCCTGAAATAAAAGGATGGTTCAACATACACAAGTTGTTACATGTGACATATCATATTTACAGAATGAAGGACAAAAACCATATGATCATCAAAATAGATGCAGAAAAATACATGTGATGAAATTCACAATTATTTCGTGATAAAAAAACTCTCAACCAATTAAGCATAGAAGGAAGGTACCTTAACACAATAAAGTCTGTATATGAAAAGCCCACAGCTAACATCGTATTCAATGGTTAAAAGTTGGAAGTTTTCTCACTAGAATCAGAAACAAGACAAGGATGCCCATAGTACCACAAGTCCTAGCCAGAGCAATTAGACAAAAAGAAAGAAAGAAAGAAAATAAGCAAATAAGTAAATAAATAAATGCCATCCAAATAGGAAAGGAGGAAGTGAAATTGCCACTGTTTGCTCATGATATTATCATATACATAGATAACCCTAAAAACTCCACCAAAACTGTTAGAACTGATGAATTCAGTACAATTGCATGATACAAAATGAACACACAAAAAATCAATTTCATTTCTTTACCCTAAAAAGGAATTATCTGAAAAAAAATTAAAAAATCAATCCCATTCACAATAGCATCAAAATATGATACTCAGAAGTAAATTTAACCAAGAAGGTGAAAGATCTGTATACTTAAAACTATAAAACATTGCTGAAATAAGTAGATTACAACATAAATAAACGAAACAATATTCCAAGTTCATGAATTAGAATAATTAATATTGTTAAAATGTCCATACTTTCAAAAGCACTCTTTAGATTGAAGGCAGTCCATATCAGAATTCCAATGCCATTTTTTTCACAGATATAGGAAAAACAATCCTAAAACTCATATGGATCCACAAAAGACCCCAAATAGCCAAATCAATCAAGAACAAAGCTGGTGGCAGCATACTGCCTGACTTTAAAGTATACTACAGTGCTATATTTATCTAAACAGCATGGCACTGACATAAAAACAAACACATTGACCAATGATGCAGGATAGAGAACCCAGAAATAAACTCACATATTTATGTATTTATGCTTAATTGATTTTCTACAAAGGTGCCAATAAGACACAATGGAGAAAGAATAGTCTTTTCAATAAATGGTATTGGAAATATTGGATAACCACATGCAGAAGAAAGAAATCGGACCCTTATCTCCTACCATATACAATAATCAACTTAAAATGGATTAAAAACTTGAATGTAAATCCTGACACTCTAAAACTACTAGAAGAAAATATAGGGGACATTGGTCTGGGTGAAGATTTCTTGGATAAGACACTAAAAGCACAGCAACAAAAGCAGAAATAAGCAAATAGGATTGTATCAAACTAAAAAGCATCCATGCAGCAAAGAAAATAATTAATAGAGGCCAAGTGCAGTGGCTCACACTTGTAATCCCAGCACTTTGGGAGGCCGAGGCGGGTGGATCATGAGGTCAGGAGATCGAGACCACGGTGAAACCCCGTCTCTACTAAAAATACAAAAAAATTAGCTGGGTGTGGTGGCGGGCACCTGTAGTCCCAGCTACTCGGAGAGGCTGAGGCAGGAGAATGGCGTGAACCCGGGAGGCGGAGCTTGCAGTGAGCCAAGATCGCGCCACTGCACTCCAGCCTGGGTGACAGAGCGAGACTCCATCTCAAAAAAAAAAAAAAAAAAAAGAAAATAATTAATAGAGTGACAAGACAGCCCACAGATTGGGCTGGAAACTAGTAAGGAATTTCCTCAGAAAACCAAAAATAGAATTGACATATGATCCAGCAATCTCACTTCCAAGTATATATTGAAGAGAACTGAAATAAGTTTGCGAAAGAGGTATCTGCCTTTCCATGTCCACTGCAGCATTATTCACAATAGCTAAGATGTGGAAGCAACCTTGGTGTACCTCATTGGAGAAATAATTAAAGAAAATATGTCATATGCATACAATGGAATACTATTTAGCCTTATAAAAGAAGAAAATTCTGTCATTTACAACAACGTATATAAACATTGTGCTAAATAAAATAAGCCAGGCACAGAAAGACAAATACTGCATAGTCTCACTCATATGTGGAAACTAAAAACTTCAATATATAGAAAGAGAGAGTAGAATGGTGTTTATCAGAGGGGTAGAGGGTTTGAACAGAAGAAAGGGAGATGTTGATCAAAGGATAAAAAAATTTCAGCTGGACAGGAGAAATAAGATTTAGTAATCTGTCACACAGAATAGTAACTATAATAAATAACTCATTGCATGTTTCAAAGTTGTAGGTTTTAACTATTTTCACCACAAAAAATGATAAACATGCAAGGTGATAGATTTGTTATTAGCTTAATTTAATCATTCTGCAATGCAAACGTGTATCAAAATATCACAGTGTACTTCAAAAATATATAATATATACAATTATTTTTCAATTAACAAAGAATAACTTAAATAGTATATTCATGATGAAACCTTTATTGATGCACAAGGTTTAGAGTTCTCAGAACTTACAAAAATAAAGTTGTTACAATGTGACTTAAAATACTCATTTTTACTTTAAAGTAATTAGTATTACACTAATATTATATGTCTTAATGTACAGTTTATATAATTACATATTTTTGCTTCAATAGATTTATGCTGAATATTTACAATGAAAATACAAGTAAGTTCTTACACTATATGTTGAGAAAAATTAATCAATTTAGGTTTATTGAGCATTTGAAATGTCTATATCAACTGATCACATCACATATCTTTGGGTGGCTGCTCATCACCCTAGCCTTTGCCTAAAAAAGAGTGTTTTAGATCGGACTATTCAAGCAGCACCCTATGGACCATGAAGAAGAGATTAGCAATTACAAATTTGGATGCTAGTGCCAAAGAGATGAGAGTTGAAATCCCTGCTTTGTTGTTATCTAGTTTCAAAATTTTCCACACGATATTTAACATTTTCACTGTTTCTACATATTTCCACATACTTAACTTTTTCTTTGTTTCTACGTATTTGAAATCGAAATAATAGTAATATCGTGCACTGAAATAATACTGTAGCATAGAACTGCAAGTGAAAATTAAATAAAACTATATATTAAGTGCTTCTATAGTAGCCCAAATGCAATAAACATTGACCAAATATTAAATAATTTTACAATTACAGGCCTAAATTTACCTGTTGCTACTGTATATCTGAAATGCTTTTTTAATCTTAACTTTTAGTAAGTAATTTAAAAGTGCATATTGTAAAGATATTCTTCACAAGCATTATTAGTTCAGCACTCTAGATGGGGACTCTTCGGCTCACTAAAACCCCAATTTTGAATCAATATAAAAGCCCATCAATAAGCCATTTAAATATTTCTTTTTAATATATGAATTGTCCCTTTCTTTTCTATCACTAACCCATCATTGTTTTCCATGTATGTCTTATATGTATCAAACCAGCACTGTCCAGTAGAATTTTCTGTGTTGATGAAGATGTGCTAGATTTCTGTTGTCAATATTCTAACCACTAACCACATGTAGATATTTAAATTAAATTAAACAAAATTAAAAATTTGTTCTTTACTCATTCTAGCCACATTTCAAGTTCTCAATAGTCACATGCAACTATTGTCTACCATTTTGGACGGCACAGTTACAACTGGTCCACCTGACACCAATTTCTCTACAATCAGTTCCATTCCACAGAATTCTCCTGGCTTAATATTAATAATGAACAATTTTGATCACACTATTCTCATGCTCAAAACCTCTCTGGTCAGAAGCATATTCTTAAAAATATATAGTTACATGGAAAAAAATGGTTGCATAGTATAAGGGTCAAAAAATATTATGAAATAATAACTAAGTTTCAAAAATTGTGTTTTATGTTTATATATCTATAAAAATGCTCATAATATTAAAATGCTTACTTATATATTTATTTTAAAATGATTTGCATTTCATTTTCTGCATTTTATGCCTTTCCACATTATTCAAATATTTGAAAAGAATTTTTATTGTTTTCTATCTGTCATTTTGTCTTCAGCTTATTTGTCTTTAGTGTTTCTTAGCACTTGGTAGGGTTGCCACAAGCCTCACTGACGCAGACGTCCTTTTAAATAGTGGTGTCCAGTAATGATTATATTACCACACATATGAGCTAGTAAAAGCAAAATAAAATAATTTTCATCAGTTTCGTTTTACTTAAAATTGTTTTAGCTTTCCTTTTATGCCTTCAAAGACTTGTTAAAAATTTCAGTAAGATCAGGTGGGAAGAACGTGGTAACGAACAAAGACCTTTGATTATCATGTATTATCAATTAATATTCTAATATTTTGCCTTCCAATTAACATTTCCCATTTTCTTTTAAGGATATCAGTGAAAGAGCTTTACTAAGGACAGACATGGCTTGTTGAAATCAACAAAGTTTGCCTATAAAATTCACCTAATTTGCCGGTCTAGCAACTCTATCAAAAAAGAAGTCATTCTTTGTGAGCCCATGCTGGCTCCTAACGGTCATTGCTTTCTCTTCCAAATGCTCCCAAAACATCTGTTTAATAACTTCTAGAATTTCACTAGGTCCTTTCATGCCATGCCAAGAAGTTTGGATTTTATGTTATGTACAAAAAGGGAAGGATCTATGTTTTTACAGTTATTTTATAGTTATGTGGTTTTTTCCATTAAAATGTACATTTCTTGAAATGACAGATTGTGCTTATTTATGTGTCAATCTAAGTATAAACGTATAAGTAATAATACTCAATACATGCTAGATAGATGGATCAAAAAATGTGACAACATTTAAAATATTTTGAGGGAACTTTCCAGAACGCTTGGCAAGAGGTGGAGTGGTGGCTGCCGCATCTGAGCACAACTACTAGGTGCGTTCCTTTGCACACCCTCCACATCAACCTCAGCCCACTCACTGCCAGTAAAAATTGGTGAAAGAAGCCAGTCACTCATAGGTGGGAATTGAACAATGAGAACTCATGGACACAGGAAGGGGAACATCACGCTCCTGGGACTGTTGTGGGGTGGGGGGAGGGGGGAGGGACAGCATTAGGAGATACACCTAATGCTAAATGACGAGTTAATGGGTGCAGGAAATCAACATGGCACATGGATACATATGTAACAAACCTGCACATTGTGCACATGTACCCTAAAACCCTAAAGTATAATAAAAAAAAAAAAAAAAAAAAAAAAAAAGAAGCCAGTTTCTATGACGCTTTGAGGGTAAAACCCAATGCCGCTCAACAATATTATAAGAAAAAGGTTTATAGGAAACTGGCATTGAAGTACCACTCTGATAAGAACCTGAATGAAGGAGATAAATTTAGGCAGATTTCTCCAGCTTATCAAGTTCTCTCCGATGCAAAGAAAAGCAAATTGTATGTCAAAGGAGGAAAGCCAGGTAATTAAAGAGGGTGGAGCAGGTAGCGCTTCTGGCTCTCCTATGGACATCTTTGACATGATTTTTGGAGGAGAAGGAGGAAGTATGCAGAGGGAAAGGAAAGGTAAAAATGTGTGTCAGCTGTCAATAACCTTAGAAGATTTATATAAAGGTGTGGCAAGAAAACTGGCTCTGCAAATAAAACAAAAAAAAAATGTGATTTGTGACAAATGTGAAGGTAGAAGTGGTAAGAAAGGAACAGTAGAGGGCTGTCCCAATTGCATAGTTACTGGAATACAAATAAGAATTCATCAGATAGGACCTGGAATGGTTTAGCAAATTTAATCTGTGGGGATAGAGTGCTAGGGCCATGGAGAACAAATCAGTCCTGAAGATAGATATAAAAGCTGCAATGTAAGGAAGACAGAGAAAAAGAAGCTTATACAAGTCCGTATTGACAAAGGCGTGAAAGATGGCCAGAAGGTAACATTCCATGGTGAAGCAGACCAAAGAACCAGAATTGGAGCTAGGAGATATTATTGTGTTAGATCAGAAGGAGCACACTGTTTTTATTCAATGAGGAGGAGAACTTTTCATGTGTATGGATATACAGCTGGTTGAAACATTTTGTAGCTTCCACTCTTAATGACTGAACTATAGTCATCAGCTCTCATCCAGGTTAGATTGTCAGCATGGAGATATCTTGGGTGTGCTAAATGAAGGAATGCCAATTTACGTAGCCCGTATGAAGAGCTGCCAAATTATCTAATCGAAGGTAAACTTTTCCTGAGAATGGCTTTCTCTCAGCTGATGAACTCTCTTTGCTGAAAAAACTCCTACCTTAGAGGAAGAAAGTAGAAGAGACTGATGAAATGGATCAGATAGAACTGGTGGACTTTGATCCAAATGAGAAAAGATGATACCATGACAATGGAGAAGCATATGAGGATTATAAACATCATCCTAGAGGTGGTGTTCAGTGTCAAACCTCTTAATGGGGCCAGTGAATAACACTCACAGTTGGCATTTTATGTGCAGCAGTGAATGAGTGGAGGACTGTAATCATAATACGCTTACTGCTTGCTATTGTTTTTGTTTTAATAGTCAACTATAGTAGTATTTTAAAAGTTGTATCAGTCTGTTTTCAAGCTGCTGATAAAGACATAGCTAAGACTGGGAAGAAAAAGGGGTTTAATTGGACTTACAGTTCCACACGGCTGGAGAAGCCTCAGAATCATGGTGGGAGGCAAAAGGCACTTCTTACACGGCAGTGCCAAGAGAAAAATGAAGAAGAAGCATAAGCGGAACCCCCTGATAAACCCACCAGATCTCATGAGACTTATTCACTATCACGAGAATAGCACAGGAAAGACCAGCTCCCATGATTCAATTACCTCCCCCTGGGTCCCTCCCACAACACATGAGAATTCTGGGAGATACAATTCAAACTGAGATTTGGGTGGAGGCACAGCCAACCCATATCAAAAATTAAATGAAGAATAAAGGCAAATATAAAATCTCTGACTCTGCACTGTATGTATGATGACTTCAGTGTGCAAGATGGAGTTTAATATCTGTAAAAACTACTTTAAAAAGAAGTTCCATTAGCATTTGTTAGGCCAAACCTTGTTATTGATTTCATCTGTGTCCATGAACAAACTTGGACTGAAATGCTAGGTATATGTCTAGGCTGCAGTGTATGACCTTTCACTCTTAATCTATAAAATTAAAACTGTATTTAACTGGCAATTAGAAAAAAATAAACGTAATTTGTAGAGAAGTGTTGGTTTGTATAGTTATTTGTATTATATAAGTTCCATTGTGGTTCCTCTGCATTTATTCTGTTGCCTCAACTGTTACTTGAAGATGGCATAATATAATTTAGGCTGTGGTATCAATGATATAAAGGATACCTTTCTAAAGAAGAAATTTTTCATAACATGCTGCTTCTTGAGGGCTTGAACTTCTAGGATTGTTTTCCCTTCTGCACATACACCCACACCCACACACACACACGCATATATACCCATATATATAACTTGACCAGTCCTAGTTATTTTTAATCCTTTCTCTTTGGACCATAATATGCCCCTAAGTAGTAACTTCCAGAGATGGGTAACTTAGAAGTTAAAGTAAAAAGACCTTGACATGGACAATTAATTTCCATGTATAATATAAGAAAGTGTTCCTTTGGTATGTTACAGGCTTACTTTAAACCTTTTGACTTATGCTCCAACATAACTGTAATTTAATGTTGGTAGTATAGCAAATTATAATGAATAATTTTAATTGTATGTTTAAAAGTTTCATCATATGTTCACATGCTTAAATCTGAATATCAGAATTCAAGAAATTCTTGAAATGTATGAATGTCTCCCTAATATACTGATTACAAAGCATTTCTCAAACATATTTTGAGTAGGTGAGCTAAATAACTAAGCACATATTTAAGAAATGTTATTTTGAATAAAAGACTGAAAGGAGATGGGGAGTAAGCAGGGGTAAAGCTACATTCTGGGAGACTTATTAAGAATCTATTGAAAGTGTTAAGGTAAGAAAAGATGGGGACCTGAGTTAAATAATGATGGGAATATATAGGGGCAAATGGGATAAATAGATGATTAATTGATAAACAGATAGCTATATCTTTGCACACATATGTGTGTGACTATATGTACATGATTGATTAGATCACATAAATTCAAAGATTTGTAATGACATCCAAGTTTTGGGCTTAAGTATCTCTATGTTTCAGGATATTTAAATTAAATTAATTCCCCCATATGACTATGGCTTTAAGTGCAATAGGATGGTTATTCCTTGTTCATAAAATGTAATTGTGTGGGGCAGCTCTGTTCAACAGTCATTTAGGTTCCTAAGCTGACAGGGATTTCCAAACTTTCAATTTATGGCAATCAAGTTTGTTGCAAGATTCCCGCCAGCTAAAAGAAAATTCAAATGAAGGAGAATGTACTGGGAATGTCTGGGACCGTGCGTGGAAATAGAACACATCACTTCCTCTCAAATTAAATCAGCTGAAAATCAGTCCTATGGCTACACCTAAGCACAAGGGAGGCTGAAACATATTTTAAGTGATTAAAAATGAGGAGAGGAATATAAATTTAGATGAGCACTTGTCATTAGCAAAAGAATGAAAGAAGGGAAAATAATAGATGTTATAGGGCTCTAAGTTCATTTTGGAGCATAAGCCATGTAACATCCATATATGGAGGTATCTATTAAGAGAACAAAAATACAATTTCTAGGGTCTAGTGGGAGGTTTGCTGGGAGTTGCAGATTTATAAATCATTGGTTTCTAGATCACTGAAGTCACGAGTGAAAGGAGTGTAAAATTAAAGTAGACCAGGTGAGAAAAGAAAAACGGAGGAAAGAAGCAAAAGCTTATAGATAAATCTTAGACAAAACAAAACCCAACAAAACTAACTCTGCATAATCAAAGAAGGACTCTGAAAAAGAAAGGCAAATCCCAGGAAAAACATATCATGGCAGCCAAAAGACCCAGGTGAAAGATAATGGCGTAACGAACGAGAGTGGTCTTCAGTTTCGAGGACCATAGAGCGATTAGGTCAGATCAGGATGGAAATGTATTCTTTGCTTTTGGCAACACTGCGACAGGTGTGCCTTTTAATAAATCAGTTCTAATGGTGTTATGAAGGAAGAATTAAATTAAAAGTTTAATAATTAGACAAAATAGATTGTGGCCAGAAGGATGAGGGAAGGGAAATGCTTTTGTTTTTGATACTATAGTTAAAATGACGCATCTTAGGCAATTTTAAACATTAAAAAAAGAAAATATTAGAGGTCGGAATAATTTAGACACAGGTGAGAGGATATGGAATCTCAAGTATGAGTAGAAGGATTAGCCTCGTGCAGGAAAAGGGGCCTCTTTTCCTTTAAACAGTAGGGAGGTTAAGAACCACCGTCTCACAGTACTCTGAGATATAATTTGTTGAATTTTTAAACTTTGATTTACTTAAATAGCTTGAAAATATTTAAAATATAGTTCACATTTAATTTTACAGTTGTACCAGCTATTTCACTTATTATATTTGTTAATATCCTCAATCAATAGTCTTGTGTTGAATGCTTATTATGTTAGTAATGAACAAAGTTTTTAAAAAAGTACCAAAAAGAAAAGGCACAGAAAATTTTTCAATGAGCATTAAATAATGTTGCAATTATAAAAAAGTATATATTAAACTGATGTAGAGATTAAGCTAGGAAATGTTGATCTCAATGTGGGTTTATTTATATTTGCCTTGATAATTTTATTATTTTTAACAAAGTGTACATTTATAATGCTTATGTTAGATTCAGGTTACTGACTTTGCTCTTCCACCACATAAAGAGATTGCTCTTATATTTATCCTATTCATTCAAATTCAATTATACTCACAGTAGTAAAGAATAGAAAAGTAGCTAATTGTTGGATGTGAAATTTAGAAGTTTCCATTTTTTATAGTTACCTGGAATAAACAACATAATGAGCTTGATTCTTTCCACCACAGGGTGCATGGACTTAAACTTGGGAATAAGAAAGAATTTTTGGAATCATACTAGGTTAGATATCCTCACAGTCATTGAGTTTAATCATATTTTTCTAAAGTTCGGTTTCTAGTAAAAGAGTTTGGAATGAAAAAATAATAAAACAGTTTCACTCACTTGGATTCTTGACTTTCCAACAAGAAAGCGGAGGCAGTATGGCTTATTGGGCATAGAGGCTTTAGAAATTCTACTTTCTTTCTCACCCCTGCTAGAATCTGATTGAGAAGATAATTGGGCTCCTGACAAAGCCAGCCTCAACAACTAGACTGGTATGGGGTGCATAATGATGATCATTATTAAATTGAATAATCTCTACTCTTAGCTTCTTATATTTCTTTGAATTTCCACACATACACTGAGCACTTATTTTTCACACCTGTTAAAGAACATCACAGGTACATGGACTCTTAGATCTTAGAGCTCCTATAGTCCAACCTTGCACTCAAATGGAAATCAAATCTGTAATATTCCTGCAGTGAATGGCCAATTCAGACTGGACAATGGTCCATAAAGGTTCCATATTTCCTTGCATGGCCTCAAAAATACCATTGCAAAGGATTATACTTGTAGCCAGGAAACATCTTTAAGGCAGGAAAGAGGATATGGCTTTCTAACAATTGTTTTAAAAACTAACAAAAACAGAACAAAATACTTCTAGAGATTAACTTTCCACCTGAGAGTTATGATTGCTGAAGGAACCTAGAGTCTAGTATTCCAATAAGTGTACTGCCTGAGTACATTTTTATTTCAGGACTGATAGATTTCTTGTAGGCTAATCATTGAAATGGCTCAAACATGCAGTGTCAATTTTACCAAACCAGGCAATACTTCAGTTTGCAGCTCTAAACTAGAATTTAATGACAGGTAGGCCAATGCAAATATGCACCCTGGGCAAATGCCACTGAGTTCTTCCCTGTGATGGAAACCAACAGCCATGACAATACAATGTGTATTTTAACATGCTTAAGTGCTTAATCAAAAACTTGGGTTACACAACTTTCAGAATTAACAAAAATATTCATTTGTATTTTATTGAGAAATAAATATTTTAACCAAAATGTGATTCAATTTTAGACAATATCAATATTTTAACTGACTGCTAAATATTAAATTTTCTTTTAAAAAATAAAACACCCTGTGAGCAAACTTAGGAAACTTTAGCTTAATATGTATTCAGCAGTCATGACTGATGGTAAACTAAGAAGAAACATAAAATATACAAGCAAAACTATGCATATGGTCTCATCATATGCTTAGATATTTTATTTATAATCCATTGATTTATATTCATAGTTAAAATATAACATGCATAAAATATTTACTTATAGTTATATATTTATGGGGTGAAATGAAAATAAGTTTCCAATGTCTACCAAAATATCCTCACTAATGATTTTAGAACACATTACAATGGAATATCTAAGGCAAAACTTACAACATAAAGGATAAAACTTTTTATGCCTATGTTTACTTTCATGAAAAAAGAAGCTATTTGGTAGTAATAGGAAAGTAATTGAAAGATATTTTATTTACTAGCAGCTAATATTGCAAGAAAATGAAACCATCTTTATTTAAAAATGACCCTAGTAACTGGGACAATTTAAAATGGAAGATAATTCCTCTTGGTTAATAAAGATTGATGTATCAAGATATTCACTAGATGGATATATAGAATTTATATGTGTGTATATATATACACATATTTATATGTATGTATATATATACATATATACGTAAATCTCATAGCTTGAAAATTTTTTTCATATTTCTCCTTTATAGCGTTTATTAAATTCATATTCCTTAAAGCTTCTTCATGCCTGTAACCCCAGCACTTTGGGAGGCCGAGGCAGGCAGAACATGAGGTCAGCAGTTCGAGACAAGTCTAGCCAACATACTGAAACCCTGCCTCTACTAAAAATACAAAAACTAGCCCGGCGTGGTGGCAGGTGCCTGTAGTCCCAGCTACTTGGGAGGCTGAGGCAGAAAAATCACTTGAACCCAGGAGGCAGAGGTTGCAGTGAGCTGAGACCGTGCCATTGTATCCCAGCCTGGGTGACAGAGCGAGACTGTCTCAAAAAACAACGATGACAACGACAACAGCAAAAAGCCAAAAATTGAAAAACAAAACAAAAAAACCCCAAAAACTTCTGTTTCACATCCTCTTCACCTCTATTCTCTTCCCTACTTTCCCCCACCCTCACTGCTAAAAACTGAGCCTCCTTAAGGGTCAGTGCAACTCTGGGCTATATTAGAGAATCAGACAATCTTTTCCAAATGTAACTCTGCATTCACAATTTAACTTTAAAATATGACATTTTGTGTGCTTACGGAAATCAGATGCCAGAATTTACAATTTTCCAATGATAAAAGGTCATGTAGGAAAATGGTAAAGAGGGGTAAATAGCCAACATAGAATATGTAGAATATGAGACAGGACAAGCCCAGAGAAAAAAGTACTAAGAGGGTGAAAATTTCAAGGCAGCAAGTTTTGCAAGGTATTTTGAAAAAAAAGTAATAAAATGTAGGGGCTTTAAAAATGTAATCAAGAAAAGAAGGGAGGGATAGGTATAATGATTGAATGTTGGTAAGTGACAAAGAGAAGGCAAAGACACTCAACTCTATTTTACTTGTCTTTGCTTGTCATTGTGAGTGATCTATGAACTAGAAAGGATAGAATGAATGTTGTTGAGAGAAATTTAAGTTTAAAGTGGGTGAAAAGATTGTAATAGTTGCTCTGAATAAGTTTAGCAATTCTGGCTCAGATGAAATACATCCCAAAACAAGGAAGGAGTTTGCCCATGAGACAGTCAGGCTACTGTAATTCATATCTAGAATTTTAAAAAGAAAAAAAAGGAGCTATATATTACAGGATGTTTCTTAAACTAACAACAATAGCAACAATAATTTATGAAATAAGAGGAGAAAGGGAAGAGAAATAAATTTCCTTGTAATGACTGATTACTGAGTGATGTTGATCTCAGACCAAATTCAGAACCAATTTTGTTATGGAAAGTAACAACTATTCAAAACCAGCATGGAGTCACTGAGAATGAAATGTGGAAAATGAGTTTTGTAATCTCCTTTCAGGGCAATGAATATGTCTTGATTGGGTGTACCTGGTAAAAATAAAGGTGTTTTCTTTTTTTATTTAATTTCTCCCTTTGGCAGCCTAGCAAGGCTAAAGATCAGGATAAAACTAAAAATATACTGTATCTAAATTTCAGAGAAACATTTTTTATGAATACTTTTGCATAATGTCTTGAAATAAAGAATAAAACATTAATTGTAGTATGATGTGGGTTGGTGGTTCAATCTAGTTAACGGAAAATAAAATGTGATTCAGACAAAGCTGCAAGTAAACCAGCCATGCTGCAGTTAGCCTTAAGCCATTCTGAACAGCTATGCCTTATCGGTTAGAACGAGGAAGACAAAGCCACAACCACCAATGCAAAACAGTGGAACAGAGTCTATGGAAGCAGAGACACCAAGGTGCCCAACCACATCTAGAAGCCAGCCAACCTTGCCATCCTTTCAGAGTCAGCACACTAACACAGAGCCGGTGAAGAGACGATAAACTTTGCATAGATACAGGATAAGGCTGTATCATCTAAGGCTTACTTTGAAAATGCCAGATCGCAGAAGAGTGTCTTAAAAGTCTGTTTTTCTAAGAACATGTGACTTCACATAAAATCCAGGTGGTAGGGAAGCAAGTCATGGTGTGATCTCCAACGGCTATGGCAACCTGTCATAATCCAAGAAACTGTCAATGTCCTTTTAGTCAATGAGGCTTTCACATCACATATTAGGGGTTACAAATTATAGTTGATATTTAAGATTCAAAAGACAGAAAAAAAATCATTTAATTTGCATAGCCTTGTAGCCATTTTTTTTTTTTTGGAAATTTCCTGGAAAGGGATACTGGCAAGAAGCAAGAGGACTTTACTCTTACTAAATTAATGGTAGTAGTAGAAGGCATAGAAGTAGAAAGTAGTAGCAGCAGTAGCTTACCAGGATTACTACTAACAGCAATCTGGGTTTCCCAACAGAACTTTATATTTAGAGAAGAGTATTTGGGGTGCTAACCAAAGTAACTACTAAACATGATTCTTGCCAGAAATCTGATCCTTTGGACTGGACCAACATGAAGATGGAGCTCAATAGCACTTATTAATTTATTAATTTGTGATCATCCAGGAACCCAGCTCTCATCTTTATGTGCTAGCTTTGAAGCCAGGAAGGAGACATAAAGAAGTACCATGGACCAAGCAGCTAAGAATTGCATCATCCTCCCTGGGCTTGTAGTTTTGCTTGAAATTATATTCAATTAAGTGAGAAGGAACTGGGTAGAAGACATGGTTATATATAATACTTATATTATTCTGTTTCAGCTGGTAAGGGCCTGAAGTTATCAGTGAAGAAGATCAAGAATTCTAATGTCAATGAACCTTGGAAGGCTAGGCAGGTGTAGGAAGGATGAATTCTCAGTCCACCGGTTATAAACTATACGAATTTGGACAAGTTGAAACCATTTTCAGTTGTATATCCCTATATATAAAAAGGGAAAAACTGTACTTATTTCACTTCATCAGTAAAATAAGGTCATATGAACTAAATCACATAGCATAGGCTATCATTACTTCAGGTAGAAAGCGTTCAGACCACAAAGATCACATTCATTTTTTCCAACATTATTAGTGTCTCGCACAATGTAGAATATCTGTTAAATTAAGAAGTTCTGGCCGGGCGCGGTGGCTCACGCCTGTAATCCCAGCACTTTGGGAGGCCGAGGCGGGCGGATCACGAGGTCAGGAGATCGAAATCATCCTGGCTAACATGGTGAAACCCCGTCTCTACTAAAAATACAAAAAATTAGCCGGTGTAGTGGCGGGAGCCTGTAGTCCCAGCTACTCGGGAAGCTGAGGCAGGAGAATGGCGTGAACCCAGGAGGCAGAGCTTGCAGTGAGCAGAGATCGCGCCAATGCGCTCCAGCCTGGGCGACAGAGCGAGACTCTGTCTCAAAAAAAAAAAAAAAAAAAAAAAAGTTCTATTATATTCACAATTTTTGAACAAATATTTGCATGAAATTAGGGAATACATGTTTAAATGGGCAGATGACACATGTTTGGCCAACACACACAGGTTTTAGAGAGACAGCATTGCCTGTAAGAAAAAAATATGGTCTTTGAAGTAAAACGAAATAAATAGAAAACTTGGTGCTACTGCATGATTCCGTCATAAACTAGCTCTGTGACTTTGGATATCTTGAGTCAAGATATAAAATATAAAGCTCCAAAACACAGAGCTTCAAGTTTTTTAATTTTTGTGATGATAGGTGATTACATTATATAATATTAAAAGTAATTTTTAAATCTGTGCTTTTGTAATTATAATTTTGTATTTTAACCTGGATTTGAAGAAAATGAAACCACTGATTTTAACAAAATAATTCTCATAAGAAGACATTTTCTTCTCCGTTATAGCACATGGCTTGTAAGTATATGGAACTATATATATTATTAGCAATGTACATGTTTATGCATATTTATCAGACAAGTATTGAAAATTTTACCTGGGAGATATAAACTTATGACATTCTTTTATTTCTTTCTTTTGATATATTTGATAACCCTATAAGACATTAAAATGAGAATCTATTTGCATATGTTAATATAACACAATTTTATAAAAAAAGAAATATAATATATACTTTATTGTGAAAATAAACTGAAAACATAATGTTGATTCATAATATGTATGATAAATAAACCTTTCTATATTTCATCTCCTATAATGTTGTCTAATTGTTTTGAGAATTTTTACTCATATTGTGTCAGCAAGATGTCATATCTTACCTTGAGAAACTGATGTCAATTAATCCAGTGATATACTGCAATTTATTTCTGGTAACCAGAGAATCTATTTTTACATACAGATAAACGTATTACATTAAAGTCATCTCGGGAAGCACTGAGAGAATTTTTATAATTGAGCACACTTTTTTTCTTAATCAAGTAAATTTAAAATATTGATTGGAAAATGCTAAACTTGCAAGTATGTTTTGTTCAGTCCATACATTGACTATATTAAATAATAATAATAGCAGCATTAAACCACATTAAGGACATGGCTTGAACTAACAAAGCTAGGAAATTTTAAGGTGACATGGAAATTTATCATTTATAGCAGTTTCTAACCATTAAGTCCCTTTGAAATCATAGTGACATTCTCTGCTTTAAGCACCACAGAATCAAGACATTCAGGCAGTCCAGGCACTGCATAGAATCTATAAAGAGAGCAGGTGTTTTATGTGTCTAACCACTGTGGATTCGTTGAAAGATGACGCTTCATTATGAATTCAGAATTCTTCAAGCATTTCCTCTTTCACACAGCATTGTTGACATTTGTATTAGGGTAAAATCCACATTTAAAAGTGAAGTCCTTTACAAACTACCTGCCTTCAATCTCTGCCTTATAGTCTGTTTCATCTGCTACTGGGAGCATATCACTTCCCTTCCTCAGCCACTTTAAGGATTCTGATAAATATAGAGTCAAAGTGGCAGTTACTCTTTGGAATAATAATTATGCTGTAATAATTAATAATAATAATAAATATGCAGTAATAATTATGCTGAAATTTATTATTCAATAATTATTAATTTTGGTAAGCACCATTATTATGAATATCAATGGTTAACTTTTATAAAGTGATTGCTTTTTGCAAAGCACCATGGTGAGTGAAATACATTCTTTCATTTTTTATATGACAGAACCAATTTCAAATGTGTACCACCACAATTGACGCAGAAACTTTGTTTTATAGTACATTGAATTAATGTATGTTTTTCAAATGCATGTATGGTTAAGTAATCAGGTATCTAGCAAGTGCCTATTATGGTTTAAAAGATTAGCTAGATATAATACAAATGAGTTTGCAATCTAATTGGCAAGACAACATAATGAAATAATTTTAAAAAACACAACCTGTATAAAAATGTAATTGATGGTCTTTCTTCATTAAATGGGAAAAAAGTATGGTTATGTGTATATCTAAGACCTCAGAGACATAAACTTGAGATATGGCTGACAGGCTGGCAATATTCAACATTATCAAAATGTGCTGCTCTATGCCTGAAATAAGCAAATTGTTTGGGAGAAACTTGATGTATCTCTATTGCCTTTGAAGACCTGGTAGAAAAACAAAACAAAACAAAACAAAACAAAAACTCAAACTGAAAGACTTAAGAGTATCTGTGGACTAATTATTTTTCCAGACTGATGGCTAAAACTTTGAGAAAGAATGAAGAAATGGAAGCTGGCTGTTTTATTCATAGTTGAGGATATCAGTTTTCTGGTACTCTAGTTATGACAAAGTAATGAGCAAGAAGACTGGTTGCTGCTTCCTCACATGGTAGAAAGCTAAAGTGCAAAAATGACTGAGACAGTTTCTTCAAACCCTTTTACAAGTGTCTTAATCCCATTCGTGAGGACAGATCCCCACTTCTCAATACCATCTCATTGGGTCTTAGGTTCCTATGAATTTTGGGGGGACACATATTCAAACCATAGCAATAGCATATTAATAGCATAAGTATTAATATGACTTGGTGAGCAGAGAAATGTGAAAAGAAATGCATTATATAATGGATTGAATGTTTGTGTTCCCCCAAAATTCATATGGTGAAGCTCTAAACCACAATGTGATAGTGTTTGGGAGATCATTCAGTTTAGAGTGGGATTATTATCCTTATAAGAAGATACATCAGAGTGTTTGCTCTCTCTAGCCTCTCCATGTGAGGACACAGCAAGAAGGTGGCAGTCTGAAAGCCAAGAAAACAACCTTCACCAGAACCCAAGCAGGGTGACACCCCAATCTTGGACTTCCAATCTCCAGAACTGTGAGAAAATAATTTTTTGTTGTTTAAGCCATTCATTCCATGTTATTTTGCTGTGGCTGTCCAAGCTGACTAACATACATGTCTCCAACTTATTCAATGAAAAAGAGTAACAGAGGAGGAACATATTGAGAACATTTATAATTTTATGCTTTATTGTTACATGCATGATTTGTGAAGCCAAGTGGAGAGTCTATGAGCAGGGGTACAAATAAGAAAAATAAAGAGAATTAATATTGTTGCGGATTCATGTTGTACCAAAATCTGGCTGTTAGGAAATACAACATAAATACAAAATAAGTATGATTTGAAAGAATGGCATATATATATATATATATATATATATATATATATACACATACATACACACACACACACAAACACACACACAAACAAAATGAAGATTATGGTTAAAAATTTGTAAAAGATTTCCAACTTCACACAAAACCATCTGTATGCAAATAATGGAGAACTTGAACTGTATGAGCATGGTTGAAATCTAATTCTGCTAAAAGGATGGCATCTAATAAATTTGTTATTTACCTTGCTGACAATTTCATCTTGCATGAGGAAGAAAATGGGCAATTGCTGGATTTCATTCAGATGAGGAAAGAAAATTGGCTGAGGATGTAAGAGTGATGGAAACCTTTCAATTAAAGTGGTTGTGTCTATTTAGAATTGAGAAGGACAGAGTTGCATAGCAGACTCAAAGACATACTCTTGACTATTCTTATGAAAGCTGAAAAAGGTGAATGTGACCCTAAAATTTTCATAGGTAACTCTAAAGCATGTGTCAAGAGTGTTGAAATGTTCTGAAATACATTTTTATGAAACATTTCTGCATAACTATTGTGCTTAAGAACAGTAGGAGGCCGGGCGCGGTGGCTCACGCTTGTAATCCCAGCACTTTGGGAGGCCGAGGCGGGCGGATCACGAGGTCAGGAGATCGAGACCACGGCGAAACCCCGTCTCTACTAAAAATACAAAAAATTAGCCGGGCGTGGTGGCGGGCGCCTGTAGTCTCAGCTACTCGGAGAGGCTGAGGCAGGAGAATGGCGTGAACCCGGGAGGCGGAGCTTGCAGTGAGCCAAGATTGCGCCACTGCACTCCAGCCTGGGCGACAGAGCGAGACTCCGTCTCAAAAAAAAAAAACAGTAGGAGACAGCAAGTGGATCCGATAGGATAGTTTGGGGGAATCTACAATAAGCTTGAATCTAAAGCGGCTTTCCAAAGATGAAAAGCAGGGCACAAAACCAAGACAAATGCAAAATAAAACCAAGAAATTTTAAGAATAGAAGTAAGTTAAATCCAGAAATAAGTTACTGAGAAAAATACTAAATTCTGTTGTTAGAACAGAAAAAGAATGTATGTTAACAAGGTAACTGTCACATCTTAGAGAGAAAAGTGCAATATTCATGGAAGGTAGAATCAAAGCTAAATGATCAATTTCTGAATAACTTTGCTTAGTTCAGGAAGAGGATTGGTCTTCGCCAATTATCTCCTAATAATCTTTTTTACACACCAATGATAAAGGATACCAGCCTGGAGTTGTCTCAGGTTGAGTTCCCCAGCAGCAAATACTGAGATGGAGATTTGTATAAAAATGATTTGGTAGGAAAGGTTCTTGGTGGAGTAGTGGCGGGAATAGAAACGTGTTGCAGAAAACGAAGTGTATTCACTTCCTAGGGCTGCTGCAACAAAGTGCCACAAAATGGGTGGCTTAAACAACAGAAATGTATTGTCTCAGTTTTGGATATTTGATATATAAGATTGTGTGTTGGCAGGGTTGGTTTCTTCTGAGGGCTGAGAAGGTAAATCTGTTCCAGACATTTCTCCTAGCTTCTGGTGATTTGCTGATAATCTTAGACTTTCCTCAACTTGTAGATTCATCACCCCATCTCTGCCTTCATCTTCACATGGCATTCTCCCTGTATGTGTATCTGTTTCCAAACTCCTCTTTTTTGTAAGGCTATTAGTCAGTTATTAGGGATCACCCTAATAGCATCATTTTAGTTTGCTTACCATTGTAAACACCCTATTTCAAAATAGAAGTTCGTCTTCTGAAGTTTTGAGAATTAGGACTTCAATGTATCCTTTTTGAGGGACACAATTAAACCCATAACAAGATGGGAAGCCACACAAGAGGGTAATGTCTAGCTAAATTCCATATTAGATAATTTGGCACAATTCCCCAAGAACTCTGCAGAAATTGTAGCCTGCATTTCGGGGTTACCTGTCCAGGAACAAGAAAATGGGAGCATTTATTCCACTGCACCATCATGCTTTGGTTAGTGATTGCCCTGGGTAGGCATACGTTTCCAGACACTTCCAAATCTAGACCTAGCACTCTAATGCCAAGACTCTAGTAAAGGACTGAAGGAACTGGCTTTTGGGGTTGAAAGCACATTGAGAGCCAGTAATGCATGAAAATGACAAAAGGACTTGAGAGGCTATAAGCAAACACTAACAATGTCTGTTTTAAAATGTCACAAAAGAGAAAATAATTCATTTAAATGCTTTTACATCTCCAGAAGTGGAAGAATTCTATTACACTATGCGTAAAAATATATTGTAATTTTAACCATAAAATCGCTGTAAATAATCTTTGAGAAATATGGGAAATACAAAAGATTATCTAATATTGGTAATGAGCACATGTTCTATTTTTGAGAAGACAAAGTATTCATTCTAGTAAATTTGATGTATAATGAGAGTATTTAGAAATGACATCATTTGTCACTATTAGTCAACATGAATTGTTCATGAATTCATTGTGAACAATAAGAAAAAATAACATAATGTCTTTTCAAATACATTTCAAGGGAGTATTTAGAGGGTTGCCTGTTTGAACAACTTTACAGGTGCCATTTACATGGTGTTCCGAGAAACTATGTAGCGCACAATTATCTTGGTCATTTATAGTGGACCTGTACATGCAGATATGTGTAATAACGTACCTTGACTTTAAGAGTATATTTAATAAAGATTCTAAGTGATATTCTTATAAACACAATGGAGAAATAGCTGTATCTATAGCCGATTAGACTCTATGTGGATGAATAGAGCTGTACAGAGCTAGGAGGTCAATAGTAGCATACAAATGGATCAATTTTCAGATTTTTCTGAAATGTTATCAATTACCGTGGTAAAAGAATATTTTATCAAAATGTCTTATTTATTTAATTATTGGTATTAAAAAAAACCCAGTGTTGAACACCTACAGCATGTCACAGCTATTATTGAATCTGAGAAACAAAGTTGAAGGACATGGTCCTTTTCCAAATGTGCTTACAGCCTGGCTGAAAATCTACCTTAATAGTAAAAATAATACTAACTAAAATATATCGGTTCCTATAAGTAAATCACTAGGCAATAGACTTTACAATCAGCAATAGTTGCTAGGAACATTTCATATTTTCTCTCCACTTTTACTTTACCAAAGAGAAGTGGTGCTGATTTTTTATGCAATCCAAACATATTTATTGAGTGGGCTAGATTTCTGGAGGTCCAAACATTAATAGCAGGGTAATACATCTGACATGGTCGAATGTGTCATCGGTCTTTCTTTAAGATTATTTTGTTCTATATACTTGGAATTGTAAGAACAACTCGGAGGTGATAAGGGCTGTTATGCTATCCATATGAAGATTTGGAGTAGTCAGCCGAGGTCAGGCCTCTTAATGACTGGTCTGTTCTACCTACTACAGGCTTTTCCATTCCGCAAAGTAGAGAGAAATAAGATGAGTTTGGTTTTAAAACGAATGGAGCAATAGAGTCTACCAACTTTAGGGTCAATTTGAAGTATTAGACCTACCACTGATATAAGTAAAAGCAATCAAGCTTGATTCATTAGCGTTCTATGTCATGGTTAAGGCAAAATCCTTATTTGTAACAAAGTATGTTCCTTCTCTGCTTTCCATATATCTTAGAACATTAAGTTCGTAGAGTGGATTTTCTGGAAATGGCTTCTGAGATAGGAAGTTGCATGAAGAATATTCATTGAGGAGTGATTGGTCTTGTTTAACATATTTGTAAGAAAGTGAGGAACATTGGACTGGGCAGAAGGTGAAGTTGACCCTCAATGCAGTTGTGACTGAATGCTTAGTTATTATTCAGAGTCTTGGATATGGGATAACTTTTTAAAAAATATTTGTACCAATTTGTAACACAGAGGCTAATCTTTTGTTTCTTTATATCAGTCTGTCATTGGCTGTGAGTGGCCTCTGAGCAAGGGGGTTCCTCATGGCCAAAGACAATCCTCAACGTGGGGCAGAGCTATCATCTGTCACCAATTTATATTTCCAGGATTTGGGGTATGAGTGATAGACTTTTAAAAATGTCTATGCGTGGAGCTACAGTATTCATTACAGTTGGTTAAAAATATTGAAAAAAAGAGGAAGGACAAGGTAGAGGGGAACTTTTCCTAGATACTTCCAATAAAAGAACACACGCAACCAAAACAGTATGGTTGTTTTGGGGAACACATAACGGGCTAGATTCAGGGTAGGTTAATAAAAATAATGTAAGACACAAAAGACTTCAACAGCTAGGGATTGATGTGACTAGAAAAGTCAGACATTCATGGTGGAATTGTGGAGAGCTATCTGTTGGGATATTAAAGATTTGTCACCATGGACATCAGTGTAAATAATACAATTCTACAGACTAATTTCTTGTGCTCTTTTTAACTCTTAGTTTTAGCAAAACTCAGTATAGATTATTGAGATTTCACAGGCTACCAAAATTAAAACGTTAGTTATTTTATAGATATTTTTATATATGTTTGTGTGTACATATGTGCGTGTGTATATATTATATATGTGTGTACATATTTGTGTATGTGTATATTATATATGTGTGTGTATGTGTGTGTGTACACTCACATATACAGACTTGTTCTTTTTACAAGGAAAATGATGTATTTATATATGGTTGTTCTTAGTAGAAAAATAAAATGATATCTATTGTATAGCAAACTTTAAAAATAGCTGTTGAATTTTATGCCATAAATTTCCCAAAGTTCAAAATTTGGGGAGTTTGATTTTCAGAATAACAACTTATGTATGATCTTCTGTGCTCTGTTATGTTTTCAATACAACATTATTTGATTACTTTACAGGTTTATTATTCGGTTTAGGCTGCTATACCAAAATACCATAGCCTGTGTGGCTTAAAAACAACAGAAAATTATTTCTCACAGTCTGGAGACTGGGGAAGTCCAAGATCCAGGTGCCAATCTATTTGGTGTCTAATGAAGTCCCACTTTCTGGTTCACAGATGGCTGCCTTCTTGTTGTGTCCTCATATGGCAGAAAAGATGAGGAATCTATCTGGATTATTTTTTTATAAGGGAATAAATCCCACTTATAAAGGCTCCACCCCCATGATTTAATCAACTTGGAAAGGCTCCATCTCCAAATACGATAACATTGAGGATTATGTTTTAACATATGAATTTTGGGAAGACACAAAGATTTAATCAATAGCAGATACTTATATTAAGTGCTATACAAACTTGGCTGTTTTTAAGGAACTCATGTTCCAAAAGGTTGATGCTGATCATAATCCCAAAAGACACAATTCCTAATGCCTAATCCATATTGTTGAAATCCTAAAAAATCAAAATCCTTAAAGTCTAAAATCCCTAGTTTTTAAAATCCTGAAAATTACAATGCTGAAAGATTAAAATCCTGAATGTTGGAATCATTAAAGTTAAATTCTGGGGAAAGGATTAGTGTGTTTTTGGTTGTATGCAAGATAATTGCATCATGTTAGCCAAAACTATTACCTTGTTATTGTCTTTATTTGGATATTAAGTTTGAGTTAATGAGATGTATACATGTACCAAGTTGACAAGGGGTGGACTTGTGGACTTCCCTTTAGGTGTCAACTTGACTGACTAAGGAATATATAGAAACCTGGTAAAGCCTTATTTGGGGTGTATCTGTGTGGGTGTTTCCAGGGTGGATTAGGGTGTGAGTCTGAGTGGATTCAGTGGGGAAGGGTATTCCCTCAGTATTGTTGGGCATCATCCAATTGGCCAGGGACCTGAAAACAGTAATACAGAAGGTGAATTCTCTCTCTCAGAGCTGAGGCAGACTTTTGCTGCCTTTGACATCAGAACTTCAGGCTCATTGAGCGTTGGACTCCAAGATTTATACCAGTGGCCCCCTGGGTCCTGAGGTTTTCAGTTACACCAGCAGCTTTCCTGACTCTGAGGTCTTTGGACTTGGACTGAGCCATGCTACTGATATCCCAGGGTCTCCAGTTTGCAGATGGCAGTCATAGGATTTCACAGCCCCCATAATTGTCTGAGCCAATTCCCCTAAAAGTTTCCCACCTTATATATCTATATACATACCCTATTGGTTCTTTGGAAAACCCTGACTAATACTGATTTGGTACTGGGAAAGCCGAATATAATTCCTTCTTATTGTGTTCCTTACAACACCATGAAATTGCCCCCTCACAAAAAAAAGCGGTGATAAGTTAAGTGTATGAGGCTACTTAATGGTGAAAGATAAAAGTTTAAAAGCTAATTATTACTGGTGCTGTGAAAGCAGAACATCACTTAATTGCAACAGCTGAGCAATAACCAGACTTTCAAATGGATAGCATATTCTTAAAAAAGAGACCACAATCACTCTCTAAAATACAAGTGCAGCAAGTGTTTAGAAGATCATAGAAGTGAAAATGTAGGTGAAAAATACAAGAAATCATCCATGCCAAATTATTCAATTGTGTACAACTTCTGCCCATTCACATACAGCGCGAATTTGCTAGGCTATATATTTTATCTTTGCAGCATTTCCAATACTGAAGGTATAAATTGTGTCAAGACTTTTAGAGAGTTCTACTTAACTTTATACATTTTTGGCAGATTCAAATCCACAAAAGTGCATTATCACAATGTTGAGTCTGTGTGTAAGCATTGTGTGTGTACATAAAACTGTTTGAAATTTCTTAGCACAGGGAGATATTTCTTTTTTTGTGAATCCGTATTTGTGAAAAACAGAATTTTTTGAGATCTTGGTTCTTTCGGTGATTGTATATGTCATGGTGACAAATCTGGATTTTTGATCAATCTCGTCAAAAGACTCAGATTATCTATCAGAATATTTAAATGACCACAATTTTAAGGCTGGGTGCACATAATTACCAACCATAGTGATATGTGTTTATACCTCTTGCTTTTTGACCTACCTCTTTATGAATAAAGTTTGTCTACTCATAACTGTTATACTCATGAAACATCCTTAATATACCTGAGTGTTTATGCTTGCAAAAATATGTACATTGTTATTGCCTATTTAGTGACCTATAAAGTTTTCTGTCATGTTTTTATGTTTTCAGATAAACTGTCTTTAAAAAATGTAAATCAATATCTTTTAAATAATGTGTAAACATTATTTTTCCAGAATTATATTTTTGCAGTTTTGATCTCTTGGGATTATATTTTTTGAGATTTTTGACTTCAGAGACTTTTATCTTTCAGGATTTCAACATTCAGCATTATGGCATACAGGATTGTGTCTTCTGGGATTTTGGTCCAAACTCTCAAAAGTTGCCTTTCATGTATATACGTACATCTTTTTTGTTGTTGCTTATATGTGTCTTGAATATACTTAGCTTTTTCTTGCATTTGGCATATCAAGGTAATTTGTCATAGTTTAATCTACAATGTTTCTTAATATTTTCTGAATTATTTCTGTTATTGGTTAAATTCTACAAATCTCTCCAATTTTCTCTGATAAAATACTAAACTATTAAACCTAACTTTTTGAAGATATGTAAATGAATTTGTTTACAAATATTTAGCATTCCTAAGTGTCTGATATTATTTTCTGTACCAATTTGTTGATTGAACTGGTATGAGAGAATGACTTGTGATTAGATGTTAGTATCTTATTAACATGTATTATTATTTCTTTCTCCTTTTACTCCTTCATTTTTGTCTATATTTCTGAAGGTAAGTTTAAATTTTAATTTTGGTTTTGTAATTTTTCGATACAGTAGGCCTCTCTTCCTGTTGGATTCTGTCCCGTAGGCCACCATATAAGCTTTGGAATATATTTGAGGAAAGTTTCAATAAAATCTTCTATGAGATTTTTAGGGAGATGAATGAGTTAAAATAACTGAACAAACAAGGCCAGGATAGAAAGCCCTCTTAGCGGTCATCAAGACTAATTTGCATACTCAAATTACCAAACACAATGCATTTCTAACGTTTGAATATATATGCATATATCTATAAGCATACACAAATACTGTATATATTTTCAATTACATGTTGGATGTATTGAAATCTTCAATGAATTAAATGATATAGAATCATATGTACATCTTTTAAGTGGATGTTTAAGAGTGCTAAGCAATATGTGAAACAATTATGCAAATATATGCACTAATATATTTAGAGTAATTAGATGCCATAGAAAAGAAAGGAGACCTTCTGGTTTATGTTAATTTATTAGCTCTGCATTGATATATGATGAAAATCTCAGTTTCTATTTTTCTTTCAGCACTAATATATTGTATGTGTTTTACATATATTTAAGGAAATACTTTTAAAACAGAATTTGAATATTTAGAGTTTATAGAATGCTTTGGTGCAAAACTAAACTAAGGTAAGTTATTTAAGTGCTTATCCCAAGGTTTTATTTCAGTTAATACCTACAAGACAGACAGAGAGACATTTGGTATATGATGTGTTTATACTTTATTTATAACTATTTATTTGATTTATTGCCAGATCTATACTAAATTTCATAAAATTTATATTTTTTCAAAGCCCACAATAGCAACCCAAAGATTACATCATTGACCCTGAGTAACCTCAGAAATGAAACTTCTCCCTCTTAGGTGAGAATAACATATCTATGGAATGAATCAGCTCACTGATTTGGGCTACATGCTCAGTGCTGGGCCAAATACTGCATTTATAAAGTGTTTGTAATGGCACCTATGTCCTACCAATATGACCTACAGAGTTTATGGTCATTACCAAACCCCAAAGAAGCTCCATACCGTGAGACATGGGATCTGGCTTCCTCAGCAGCTGCTCCAAGGGGCCAGGTATTCCAGAAGTACTGAAATTGGGATTTAACCATCTCTACCACTCTCACAACTCCCTTGGGGGAACTTTCTCCAGTGAAAGCTAGAAAACAATAAGGGAGCTAAAGATAGGCAGATAATTTCCCTTCCTATCTCCCAATGACTGCTCCTAGTTTTCCCTCAATCCTCTCCAGAATGATCTTTCCTAGATGAATGATCGTGACACTGAAGCAGTGGCTAGCTGGATAGCACAACATCATATATTTGCTCCCATTCTCTCCCAACACACTGAACTTTTCCTTCACTCCTTCTTCCATAGTATTACACATCTCACTGAAGAGTCAGCAATTACTCTTTGACTTCATTTCCTAGGGAGTCCAAGCTAAGACAAACACTATCTCGTTTGTTTATTGTGTTCACTGCTTTTAAGATAAGTTCTACGAGTTTTAGTGTTTTCGTTAGTGCTGTATCTCCATTGCCTAAACCTTCCTGGCTTATGCCAGCTCCTGGATAAATAATTATCAAATTCAAAATTAATGGACTCCACTTTAGGTTACATGGCCTCAGCAGTACTATTACAAAAAGGAGTGCAAAACAGGACTCTTATGACAAGTATAAAATGAGTACTCAAGAATTCTTCAATAATATTGGGAAAACAAAATTGATTCCATGTTGTATACTAGCCATTTACTCACTAGTATCTACTGCTTGTGTGATGCAGGTTGCTCAAAGTATAGTAATAACAAGAGAGAATCTTTGCCTTCAAAAAGCATACAGTCAAGTGTTGGCATGCATACATTCATAATTGCCTTAAGACTTTTCAGAAAATTGAATATATTATAATTACCTCATTTTGCACGAGATAAAACAACTGAGCTTTATATAGGTGATTTCCATCCTATCGCTACTTCTATTTCTAATGTAGAGATAGTTACCAGGGATGAAAGTCCACTCCAAAACAAACCACTTTGCTTAGATCACTGGAGCACTTTGCATATTGAAATTTTGCAGCAAGCTAAGATGGAGTAGAAATGCAACTCAGCAGCTTTCTTCTCTGTTCTAGTATTTATTTTTCCTTTTCCATCTGGCAACAAGGGAAAATAAACAAAGGCAACAGCATCTGTTGCTCCTGCTGCTTTGAATTAAGCTGACTTAGTTTAATCAGTTTGCCCCCATTAAATCCATTGCTGCACCTTCCCAGGTATTAGTCTGACCTTTAGTTTGACACTCCTGTTTGCTGGCTTTACCAGATTTTTTTTTAAAAAGACATAAAGCCCAGAGAGATTGCAATTAAAAAGCCAAAGATGTTTAATAGCCTTTGCTTCCGTTGTATATGTGCATATAAAAATAAGGTTTTTAAAATCCAAATTTCCATATTACTGTCTATATTTAAAGCACAAGTAATAAGCCTCTGATATTAAAAACAAGGGATTTCCTAGAGATTTGTTTTAAATGATAGGCTTTTGAAGCTTTAGTGATGGTTGTGGGGTGGTTCTCCTTGATAAGGAGATGGGATGTAAGAGAGATTACTAAATGATTTTGAGTTTCAGGAATGCACTGGTTTTTATGCAGGTCTTGATATGCTTGAGCACACAAATACATTCCATAAATCTGTCTAAGTTCCCCAGAACTCAAGGATAATGTATTTCCTCTTGAATTCCTGTCCCGATAACCTGATCAACAACACACACACACACACACACACATACACACACACACACACACACAAACTCCCCTCATAAAAAGCAGTCCTAGCATAGAGAAAGAGGTGTAATTTCTAACCCATCAATCTAAAGGTGAGAAAATAAGAGCAATTTCTTCTCATGAAGTTGTCTCTGGGTATTTGAAATCTCTTCACATGATTGTAAAGCAACATTATACCTGTAAAATGCTTAGAAAGTTTGTTCTTTATTTTGAAGTACTTAATTAGAAATAAGCTTGATATGAAAGGTGTTATGCAATTAAACTTGTTGACCATATTAACATTTAAATGAGAACAAGCAACATCAAGATATTCAGAATTCAAGTTCACGAGAAGATGCTATCAAGGCTCTGACAAAGAAAGAGCATTTAGGATGTATACTTACAAGGTTCATATGCTAATGATCAGATTCACTCTTAAAAATACAACTAGTAAACATTGCCCAAAAATATTCTAAATCATAGCCCTCAGTTCCAACAACTTCAAATTCAAACAGTATGTTTTGATGGTTAATGAACATAAAGTTTACCAAGTTAAAGGTTAAAACATACTACTGTAACAACTACTCATTTTTAGTAAATACACAGTATTTTTTTAAACTAACATTCTGTTACTTGCTACTGTTTTTTTATAGCGATGAACAGTTGTGTTTTGCTTAAACAACAGTTGTGAAATGTCTTATGCTGATACTTGGTAAAAATGGAAATATCAACATTGTTTATGTAGGATTTTCAAGCCGTAAATCAGTCAAAGGTACATTCTGTTCTGCAGTCTACCTATTAAGTATGAATGGGCTTTTCTGATTGGTGTGACATTTTACTTGACAGTGTCAAATATCAAAGACAATAATACCCATTTAAAAGTAAAACAGAATGAAATGTTCGTTTTTGTCAAATACAGAACAAATGATCCTTGTAAGAATAAAGCACTTTGCTACTCTCAAATCATCCAATATTCAAGAGCGCATTTACCGCCAGTCATTAAAGTAATTTTGTTAAGAGTGAATTTTGTGTACTAGTGATTTTTCAGACTTTTTATTGAGAATGTGAAGTACTTTACACTTTAAACTGAAATTCGGTCATAAATAAACATCACTGGAAGGTTTTAAAAATTAACTTGCCTTCAGAATTCTTTCCTTTGTTCTAAATCTCTTCATTTTTACAGACTTACGGAATAGAGAACAGAAATTTCATGAGTGCCTACTATGTGCCAGATGTTTCACACACATTGTCTGAGGTTATACTTCTAGTAACTCTGCTATCTTGTTAATTGCATTTAATAGGAGAGGAAATGGAGCCTAAGTGAGATAGAGGAATTTTTGAATAATATGTCACCTGCCTGCTCCCTCATTCCACGTGTATAGGGAGCAAAGCCTGTATTGCTGTTCATTGTTGTCTTGTCAAGAACAGACATTAATTTTGCCACCCAGGAGTGAGGACCCGGTGGTGGCTGAAAATTGTGATTGAAGAGTGTTTCCTAACCCTGTTGGGGTTGGATTTTGTTGTTTTTTTTTTTTTGCAGGGGGGTCTACTCAGACTTTTTGTATAGTCTCACCCACTATAAAATGGAGATGGCAAGTCCATCTGAGGTTGTTGTAAGGTGAGCATGTTGTGCATATGTCTGTCACAGATTAAACAATTGACAAACAGTATTCATTATTCTTATGACATTCCATATTTATTTGTTGAACTCTACTGAGGAGAATATAAAAACACTTTTGATTTTATGAACTCCGAGTATCTGAGACAGGTCTCAGCTAATTTAGAAAGTTTATTTTGCAAAGGTTGAGGATGCACACCAGTGACACCACCTCAGGAGGTCCTGACGACATGTGCCCAGGGCAGTCAGAGCACGGTTTGGTTTTACAGATTTCAGGGAGACCTGAGACATCAATCAACATATGTCAGATGAACACTGGTTTGGTCTGGAAAGGTGGGACAACTCGAAGCAAAGATCAGAAGACTTGAAGCAGGGAGAGGGCATCCGGGTCATAGGTAGATAAGAGACAAAGGGTTGCATTCTTTAATAAGCCTCTCCAAAGGAGGCAATCAAATCTGCATTTATCTCAGTGAGCAGAGGGGTGACTTTGTATAGAACAAGAGGCAGGTTTGCCCTAAGCAGTTCCTTGCTTGACTTTTCCGTTTACCTTAGTGATTTGGGGGCCCTAAGATTTATTTTCCTTTCACAATTTTCACACAAAATGAAGCAAAAGGAAATATTTTTGAAGAATAAAGAAAAATATTCTAGCCACTAGGTTTGTGAAGCCTTTGTACCAGAGCCCATTACTGCAGATTTTTATGAAACTGGAAGAAAAGCCTTGCAAATGACCTATTTTCCTTAGTTTGCGGATGTTCATTTCCACTTAAAGTACAGTATCAAATGAGGTTTCATGGGGGAAATAAACGAACAAGGCAGAAGAAGACATTCTTTTATTTTTATGATTCTATGTAATGAAAAATTATTTTCCTAGGCTCTTTAAATAGAAATATTTAAATTAGTATATTTGAATACATATAAATAATTTACCAGAAATGCGGGCAAACCTGACAAAAATGGGATTTTCTTCATTGTGTATACAATAAAGACATATTTGTAGAAACAATTTCAGGTGTCTTCTGAGTTTGAGTGTTAATTAGCAGACTTCTACTTTTTAGATTATGCGTCATATTTTCATCTAATTTCCTACTGAATTTAATAATTAATTACATTTGCTCTATGCTTCGTTAATTCCCTGAAAACAAATCACAGTTTTAGTGTCTTTTATGCATCTAAATTTTAAACTTTTCACTTTCTTGAAAAATAAATAGATCATCTTTTGGAGAATCACTTCTATTCCAAAACTCTATTTTAAATAGAATTATAAATTTTACTTAATATTTCTTCATATATTAGAAAGACATGTAAAATATATTTCTACAGCATATAAGATAGAAACGTGTATAGCAATTTAGCAAATATTAACACACACACAAAGATAATAGTGAGAAAGCTGAAAGCAACTCTATTCAGTAAAGAACATAAATAAATATTTTGAGCAGTAGAAGTTCTTTTATGAATTATCTTTTTAGAATCTTCTTGCCTTCTACTTTATTGGGAAGTTACAGATTGGTTAGTCACAGAGTGATTGTCATAGATCATTTGTCTAACATTTTATTCATTAATGAACTTTGCCTGAAACCGTTATTTCACATTTATCATTTATTAGCTGAAAATTTTCTTTCTATATGTAATAACTTTTTATGCTCAGATTGATCTATTTGGTTATCCTGAAATAGTGTGCATAGAAAAAATATAGGATAAATATTAACAACTTTTCTTGCCTTCTTTCCCATTATCTCTTTTATGAGTATCATTTTGAAATTAGGAGTTTTTCTATTTCAATATGGGTCAATCCACTGTAGCTATTATTCTTTCCAATGATCAGATTGTTCTATATCTGGCCACTAAAAGCTGGTTTTTGTGAGCTCCTATGTCATTTTTCTTGTTATTTTATTTTCTCAGCTTTATTGAGGTGTTAACATTTGGCAAACTACACATTTTGAAAGTGTACAATTAGATAAGTTTCAACACCTCTATACACCCATGAAATCATCCCCACAATCAAGAGAATGAACATAATCATCATCCCCCCAAATTTCCTTAAGCCTGTATTATTCTCCCCTCCACACTCCTGCCACCAGCTCCTTCTCCATTCTATGCCCATTCACTAGGCAACTGCTGATCTGCTTTCTGTCTCTACTGTTTGGCCTTTTAGAGAACTGCACATAATTGAAATTTTATAGTACATGTCTTTTGTGTTTGAGTTCTGATACTTGGCATAATGATTTTGAGATGGATCAATACTGTTTGTATTAATATGTCTTACTGCACCTTATTGCTGAGTAGTATTCCATAGGAAGGATGAATCACATTTCTTTATCCATTCATCAGCAGATGGACATTTAAATTATTTTCAGATTACGGCTATTACAAATAAAGTTGCAAAGAACATTTATGTACAGAATTTTGTATGTATATATGCTTTCATTACTTTTGGGCAAATATTGGAGTAGAATGGCTAGATTTGATGATAGGTGTATGTTTAAATTTTTCAATAACTGTGAAACTGTTATACAAAGTGATTGTAGTATTTTAAATTCCCAACAGCAGTATAGAAAAATTATGCTTTCTCAACTTTTAGACATTCTAATAGGTATGTGCTTGACTATTGCATTTTAGCATTTTCATGTGCTTATTTGCTATCTGCATATCTTTCTGACAAAGTGTTTGTTCAAATACTTAGTCCATTTTTATTGTGTTGTTGATTTTCTTATTATTGTGTTTTGAGAATTCTTCATATTTTGGATACAAGAATTTATTAGATATATACATTGCAAATATATCCTTCCTATTTGTGGATAGCCTTTTTTCTCTCTTAAAAGTGTCTTTTGGCCAGGTACGGTGGCTCAAACCTGTAATATCAGCACTTTGGGAGGCCGAGGAGGGTGGATCACTCAAGGTCAGGTGTTTGAGACTAGCCTGGCCAACATAGTGAAACCCCATCTCTACTAAAAAAGTACAAAAATTAGCCCGGTGTTGTCCCAGCTACTTGAGAAGCTGAGGCAGGAGAATCGCTTGAATCTGGGAGGTGGAGGTTGCAGTGAGCTGAGATCGCACCACTGCACTCCAGCCTGGGCAACAGAGTAAGACTCCATCTACAAACAAACAAACAAAAAAGGTGTCTTTCTTATAAATCATGTTTTACTATTATATTAAATAAATATTTCATAACCCAAGATGACAGAGTTTTTACTCCTATGTTTTCTTCTAGGTTTTATAATTTTAGAATTTACATTTAGGTCTATTATTCGTTTTTAATTAATGTTTTGTATATAGTGCAAATTATGGGTTGAAGGTTGTTTTCTTGCATATTTTCTGGTATCATTTCTTTTGTTGATGTCATAACAATTTTTGTTACGACGAATAATGCCACTATGAAACAACATTTTGCATAATCATTTCATACTGCCAGAGTAGAAGAATGCATGTTTTCCCATATGTACTGTAGAGTTAGAGTTTTGACAATAGTATGTTAGTTATCAATATATATGCAAATCTCTCTCTGGACCCTACTGCATTCTATTTTTCTACTCATCCGCCTTTATACCACTATCACACTGTCTTGATTTTTGTCTTGATTATGGTAGCTATACTGTAAGGATTAAAATTAAGTAGTGTTGCCAGGCGTGGTGGCTTACACCTGTAATTCCATAACTTTGGGAGGCCTAGGCAGGTGGATCACTTGAGGTCAGGAGTTTGAGACCAGCCTGACCAATATGGTGATACCCTGTCCCTACTAAAATACAAAATATTAGCCAGATGTGGTGGCAGGCACCTGTAGTCCCAGCTACTTGGGAGGCTGAGACAGGAGAATCGCTTGAACCCGGGAGGTTGGGGATGCAGTTAGCCAAGATCGTGCCACAGCACCCCAAGTTGGGCAACAGTGCAAGACTTAGCCTTAAAGAAAAAAAAAAAAAAAAAAAGAAAGAAATTAAGTAGTGTTAGTTTTCCAAATGTTTTCTTCTTTTTCAATATTGGTTAGACTGTTCTAGGTCCTTTGAATTTGTATAGACATTGTAAAATCACTTTGTCACTTTCTATTTTTAAAAAGCCCTGCCGGGTTTTTTATTGGGATTGCATCAAATTTGTAGATCAATTTGGGTTAAACTGACATCTTGGTGATATTTGGTCTTTATACCCATCAAGATGGTCTATTTCTTCACTTACTTAGGTCTTCTTTAAATAAGCAATGTCTTGTATACGTATATGTATATGTATATATACACACATATATATGTATACGTATATATACACACATATATATGTATACGTATATATATACACATATATATATGTATGTACTGGACTTTTAAATTTGCCATATTTATTTATAAGTATTTCATATTTTTGATGCTCTTGTAAATGGCATTTTAAAATTTTTAATGTTTGCTGCCAGTATAAAAATTAAAATGTGTATTTTGATTTTATATCCCACAAAATTGCTAATTCTATTCTGGTACCTCTTTTTTCTTGCCTTATTTTATTGACTAGAACTTCCAGTACAATATGGAATAGAAGTTGTGAGATTGGACTTCCTTATTTCTGATCTTTTGAAGAGAATATTCAGTCTTTCACCATTAAGTTGGATGTTAGCACTGAGTTTTTTGTAGATTTTTTTTTTCAGATTTAGGAAGTTACCTTGTATTCCTAGTTTGCTGAGAGTTTTGATCAAGAAAGTATGTTGGCTATTGGCAAATGCTTTTCTGCAAATGTTAATGTAATGTTTATTTTTGCAGTTAAAAATGTGTGTATGTGTAAATACAACTCTTTGCATACTATTTTGTACCTTACTTTTAAAACTTAACCATATATCCATACAACAAGAAGAAATCTTCTCATTACTTTTTACAACTGCATGTTTAATATGTGGTTATGCTCCATAACTTACTCAGGTTTCTATTAATGGATTTATGGATTGTTTCTAATTTTTGTTATGACAAATAATGCCACTATAAAACAACATTTTGAATAATCATTTCATATTGCCAGAATAGAAGCATACATGTTTCCCCATACCCACAGCAGAGTATGCTACGAAACTTTGGAGTTTTGCCAATAATAAGTTACATTTAATATCTTGTTTTTGTTTCAATTTATATGTATCTTGTTTTGACTGAGATGTATCTTTTTGTAAATGTAAAGGGCATTTGTAGTTTTCTTTAAAATTCTCTGAATTGCTTTCTCAGATCTGTATCTCATTAAGATTTTGATTCTTTTATTCTCAAGCATTAAAAACTCTTTAAACTTGGAATATTATGCTTTGTGACATTAATTGCAAATGTTTTAGTTTAATTTTATTTTTATTTCTTTTTTACTTTATTTATGATGACTTTGCCTTGTAAATGATTTTATCCTTTTTTTTTTCCTCTTTCACTGTTTCTGTATTCCAAATGCTACTTAATGGGAGTACTTTCCTTGATTTAGATAAAAAGAAATTCCTTTGTTTTCTTCATAGGTCCTTATATTATTATGATTAATATTATTATTATGCCTTTTACTCCTTTGAAATTTGTCTTTGTATCATATATATATATATATATGATACATCTTTAGCTCCTGCTTCTGTTACTCACCTGGGAATTAAAAGCAAACTTTCTAGGTTTTGTGTTAGTAGCAGCCTACATATAACCCCTATGAAATGACAAGCCTCTAATTTGGGTTTACATTTCCATTCAACTTAAATGCTCATAAAGAAAACATAGAATTGTAGACTAAACATCTTCAAAACATTAAAAACAAAACAAAACAAAATAATCAAAAACATCTCCTTTTCACCTGACTTTTCAATTTTATTGGTAAGATACACTTGAAGTGCTCTGGTAGGTATATGGCATGTGTAGAAATGGGGCATGTTTTCCCCATTATATCTAAGAGCCATTCAAAAACTCTATGGAAGTCTGGAGTTTCTTTATAATGTAAAATAAATATTGTCAATGTAATAAGAGGTATAGCTATGATTGCATAATGTTATTTTGAACTGCTCATTATACTAGGTATTATGAATCATTTGTGAACACATTAAAGTAAAATTCTCTAGTTGTGGTTCTCCTGATAACCTAGGAGAGTAGAATATGAATTTCTTTAGGCTGTTACAAAGAGTACAAGATTTTAAAAACAAAATAGTCCTCTCCTTTGCATTATCAAAACATTAAAAACAAAACAAAACAAAATAAGCAAAAACATCTCCATTTCACCTGACTTTTCCCTTTTACTGGTAAGATACACTTGAGGTGCTCTGGTAGGTATATGGCATGTGCAGAAACGGGGCATGTTTTCCCCATTAGATCTAAGAGCCATTCAAAAACTCTATGGAAGTCTGGAGTTTCTTTATAATGTAAAATAAATATTGTCAATGTAATAAGAGGTATAGCTACGATTGTGTAATGTTATTTTGAACTGCTCATTATACTAGGTATTATGAATCATTTGTGAACACATTAAAGTAAAATTCTCTAATTGTGGTTCTCCTGATAACCTAGGAGAGTAAAATATGGATTTCTTTAGGCTGTTACAAAGAGTACAAGATTTTAAAAACAAAACAGCCCTCTCCTTTGCATTATCAAAACATTAAAAACAAAACAAAATAAGCAAAAACATCTCCATTTCACCTGACTTTTCCCTTTTACTGGTAAGATACACTTGAGGTGCTCTGGTAGGTATATGGCACATGTAGAAATGGGGCATGTTTTCCCCATTAGATCTAAGAGCCATTCAGAAAATCTATGGAAGTCTCTCTATATGAGACTTCTATATGCAGCCAAAAAACACATGCAAAAATGCTCATCATCACTGGCCATCAGAGAAATGCAAATCAAAACCACAATGAGATACCATCTCACACCAGTTAGAATGGCCATCATTCAAAAGTCAGGAAACAACAGGTGCTGGAGAGGATGTGGAGAAATAGGAACACTTCTACACTGTTGGTGGGACTGTAAACTAGTTCAACCATTGTGGAAGTCAGTGTGGCGATTCCTCAGGGATCTAGAACTAGAAATACCATTTGACCCAGCCATCCCATTACTGGGTATATACCCAAAGGACTATAAATCATGCTGCTATAAAGACACATGCACACGTATGTTTATTGCGGCACTATTCACAATAGCAAAGACTTGGAACCAACCCAAATGTCCAACAACGATAGACTGGATTAAGAAAATGTGGCACATATACACCATGGAATACTATGCAGCCATAAAAAATGATGAGTTCATGTCCTTTGTAGGGACACGGATGAAACTGGAAACCATCATTCTCAGTAAACTATCGCAAGGACAAAAAACCAAACATCGCATGTTCTCACTCATAGGTGGGAATTGAACAATGAGAACACATGGACACAGGAAGGGGAACGTCACACTCTAGGCCTGTTGTGGGGTGGGAGGAGCGGGGAGGGATAGCATTAGGAGATACACCTAATGCTAAATGACGAGTTAATGGGTGCAGCACACCAACATGGCACATGGATACATATGTAACAAACCTGCACATTGTGCACATGTAACCTAAAACTTAAAGTATAATAATAAAATAAAAATTAAAAAAAGCATTTCTGTCCTCCTCTGTAATGTAAATCGTCAATAGACTAATTAAAACATAATCACACATTCTATTTCTCAATGTTTAGATTATAAAGGTTAACATAATGGCACACAAATTTTAACTGTCAAATTTATTTTTAGGTTTCTGAGAAATAATACCATATATTCCATTCTATCCAAGTACTTTAGCAATTTTCTAAGCAGCACTCAAGCTGGAGGGAGGGACGTGGTATCTTTCTGGGAAGTTTTTCTTTTCTGTTTTAAATTCAAGTGAATCAACCCCTGTGAAACTTATTTGAAGAGAGTAATTAATAAGAAAATATTAGCACTAGAATGGATGTGCCCGTCTTTTCGCCACTTTCAAAATAAAACGGCTCTGTGGAAATGATAGTACAGACATATTGTTTAATAAAATAAATAAAAGATGAAGTCAAATAAAATCTGAAATAACAAAAAGGACCAAGTTATGCACAAAAGAGAAAAATTTAAGGTTAGTTTAGTGTATCTGAGCCCTTACGTGGTGGCTGTTGAAAAACTCTGTGCTCATATTTGCATGAAGTTAAATACAAGATTTTGTGTGTATTGATAATACTTAAAAAAACAAGTAAAACCTGCAAAATACATGCATATCTTTTAAGTATATTAATAGACTACACAATATTTTAAAATAATCTTAAGATAATATTGTAAGCATAGATTTGTTTTTTTCAAAAATGCGTCCAATTTGCAATTTGCTCTTCTATATTCTGACTATATTTTAAATACCTATTTTATCTTACTGTAAGAAATGTAAAAGAAATACTTGACTCTATATCTTATATGCACCATGTAATCAATATCAAGGTCCTTGTAAATATTACTTGATTAGGTATCTGGACTAAGTCTAGGCAATTGTAATTTCTTGCTCAGAGCCTTGCAATAGTTACCTACCTATATCCATCTCCAGATAATCCATACATAATTCATAATCCACTAAAGAACCACCGCCTTTGTCCTGTTAAAATACACACACACACACACACACACACACACACACACACAGTATCATAACATTTTATCACAACCTTTCTCTGATCAAGTATCTTCAATCACATCCCATATTCTGACTCTACCCCCTCTGCTGCACCCTACTACCTCAAAAACCTAAAACCCCTAGCCTGGCTTTATTTACTCTATCTGTCTTTAAGTTTTACTGTCTGCCAATAGCCTCTTTCATATTTCTCTAATAAAATTCAGAAGAATTCCAATAAAATTCAGTGAAATTTAGTGACTTGCTTCATGGTTTACACCTCTGCCTATTCAGTGAGTGCACTTTCTAATTTCTCAGGCTTTCTATACACAGGATAATAAAGTAATAAACCAGTATTTCCTTAAAAACAGTCTAAATTGGCTGGGTGCAGTGGCTCACACCTGTAATTGCAACATTTTTGGAGGCTGAGGCAGGGGGATCACTGGAGCCCAGGAGTTTGAGACTAATCTGGGCAACATGGCGACTTTTTCTACCAAAAGTACAAAAAATTAGCCAGTGTGGTGGCACCAGCCTGCAGTCCCAGCTACTTGGGAGGCTGAGGTGGGACAATCACTCGAGCCCAGGAGGCAGAGGCTGCAGTGAGCCAAGATCACACCACTGTACGCCAGCCTGGGCAACAAGTGAGACTCAAAAGAAAAAAAAAAAGTCTAAATTTTACCTAATAAGGAAAAGAGGCCTGTGCTTTGGTAATTTGAAACTCTAAGGCTTTATTAGTTAAATTAGTTATATTCTACAGGGGCAAAATATATGAGTAGTTATGAGTAGTTATAGTTTTTGCCTCTACTTCTGTATTGTTCCAGAATCTTCTTGCCTGTGACAGCCTGTCACTCAATTCTCAAACATGGCTGAATCTTCACCCAGTCTTAACTTTATCTTTGTACTCAGATGAAAATAATCTTTGTTACCATGCTTTATCAATTATCTATTCCTCTTTGCATATCCATAAGTGGCTTCCATTCAGACTTCAACACAAGCTAAGTCTCTCCAGTACAGAACGAAAGCGAGAAAGGAAGAGAGAGAAAGAGAAAGAAAAAAAGAAAATAAACGAATTGTCTTTTTGTTGTCTTTCTAGGTATTGCTCCATTTTCTGCCTCAGACACAGCTAAACTTGCAAAATATGTTATATACACTTATGTATTCAGTTTCTCATTTTAAAGCAATTAAGTTTGGTGGATAATTGTGTAGGACTTAAGGGAAAACTTACCCTTTTTTCTCTAAAGATTCACTAAAAGTCAACGAACAAGAAGCAGATTAATAGGAGTGAAGTCATACAAAATTGACTAACATGCATGTGTGTTCATGGCAGTTGTACAAAATATGAAAACTCAAATGGCCAAGTAACTGACACCTTCATATCATGTTGAGGTAACAAAAAGAATAGGGGCTTGGAGCTTGGTAAAACAGGTTATGGGAGGGAGGGAAAAAGAAGGACATGGGGCAAAGATAGCCTTGTTGTATAGATAAAACCTCACAGGTAGCAGCTTTCAGAAATAATAGATGGTAGTCTCTGATAAAGCTTCTCTGCCAGACATTCAAAAGTGTCAGATTTTCAGTTAGTCTTTTCTAGATCTGGATAAAGTAGGTGGCGGCCTCACGGAAAGCGTGGCTGTTCATTTCACCAACGCAGATTTACTCTACAGATACAAGTTTCTTCCACAAAAGGCAGCTTTTCAAGGCTATTCTTGTCTGCAGCTCCTCTGAATAGCCATCTTGAAAGATGTCAAAGAAGTGTATTTTGGGGTATTTTTGGTTTTCTTTAGTCCCCCATTTTAAACTTTACTTTTAGAAAGCTTATTAAAGTAGGATTGGTAGCTATGTAGAGACTTGGGTTACATGTTTACAGATAAGAGACAGGCAAAGATACCTATTCACTGCAACCTCTGTCAGGCACCTCCCAAACTTTAGCTTTGGCTAGTGCCTTACCAGCCATCATACACCCGAAGATCAAGTGGTCGCTCATAACACAAAACAATCTCCAGTATTCCCAAAAGCCAAAGAGGTCAGGGAACTCAATGCAAAAGGAAGTAGTGTTAGTCCTGAGACATCACTGCCCGTGACTCTTGGGGCTTCACGGGGAAGACAGAAGAACCCCAAAAAGATGTGTATGGCATCTTTTTTTCTGTGTTCCTCAAGGGGTTTCTGGGCTGCCAGAAGTCCCCTTTAGAGCTTTTCATGTGGTATCAAAGGTGGCAAGAAAAGAAGGAGGAGTACAAGTAAATGGGATAACTGTTGGGTGGCGCAGACACGTAAGGTACCACAAGATGGCGACAGTTCCAGGTTCTTCCTCCCTCTCCACACCTGATGCAATGTTAAACCCGCCAAGAAAGACCCAATAAGAAAATAACACCTCCCGCTCCCCCCGCTCATCCCCACTATTTCTATTTAATGCCTCTCAAGTTCCCACTTCCGACTGCTTCAAATCCATCGATTCCTCCTTCCCCGGTCCCTGTATACCCCAAGTTACCAAACCCAGTCTCGGCCTCCAGGGAACTGAGTTTTCTCCCTCCCTCTCACTCGCCCGGCCTGGGTCCCTCCTCCTCGCTCACTAAAATCCTGGTACCAGGTGGCCCACGGCCCTCGGCCTTCCAAAGGCCCATCAGTCCTTCCGTTTTGGTGACGATCGACTCGGAAGCTCTGACTCCCCACACGGTCGATTGGCTAGTAGGGGATGCCCTACCTAGCCCGACGCCGTATATTCCCCTCCTCTCATAATGGGAGGCTCTGCATCCCTACCGGCCGACTCCCCTTTACAATGTCTCAACATTGGACCTACCACTCTAGTCTCTCAATTCACATTACCCTCCTTTCCCGAAGGCCTCCAGGCCTACCAGTTTGATAACCCTGAGTCCAATTCTCTCACAGGCCCTCGACAAAAACGAGCAATCTTTTTACCCATCATGCTCGGAATCTCTCTAACAACTTCTCTCCTAGGCACAGGGTTAGGAGATACAGTGCGTCCCAACTTTCAGACTTACAGCCCAATCCCTAGACATTTAACCAACTTCTCCTTAGAAATTATCAACTTTTAGCTACCTGCGAAGACAAAGCAGGCTCCATAGACGGTCTCACAGCCTGCTAATGGCCCTTCAGTCAAACTTCAGTCTTCGAAATGACAACACACCGATTCCAGCAGTTCCTCAACAATCTCTGCACTGACAGCTGGCTCATCGCTGATCCATCGTTACCGCTCGGATGGCTTACGGCATTAGAAGATCTATATCTTCAAGGGACCTTCACAGACTACACCCCCAGGAGGTGTTCACATATAGTGCCCTCCTCCTCGGACTTGTTCTCCTATTATACCCATCATACCCCGTGACAAACCTCCCTAACAGCCCTCCCTAAAACTCTCTTTCCCTCCTACAACGCCCCCACTCAGCAGGAAGTAGCCAGACGAATCACGACCCCCTTTTAAAGAAAACAAAAGGGAGGACTGTTGGGTGGCGCAGACACGTAAGGTACCACAAGACGGCGACAGTTCTGGGTTCTTCCTCCCTCTCCACACCAGACGCAATGTTAAACCCGCCAAGAAAGACCCAATAAGAAAATAACACCTCCTGCTCCCCACCCCGCTCATCCCCAGGCCGCCCCCCAGACCCAATCATCAATACCCACGTAGCCCTAAGGGATATAAATATCCCATCCCAACAGCACTCTCTCTCTCTGCGCGACCTGACCCGACTCTGCTAATAAAGATCTCTTGACTGCGTTTGGCATGCTCTGGGTCTGCCTTTACTCTTTCAAGAACAAGTCTCAGAGGAGACAATTTGGAGAGATCTTAAACTTCTCCAAAAGGCTAATGAAGTTTTACCTTTTGTCAGCAAAAATCACGCCAACAAGAAAGGAAGCAAACAGAGGGACAGAACATATAATTTTATATATAATATATATACATATTAGCTGAAAATTTTTTCAGGGGTGAAACAGGATACAACAGAGAAAAAGCAGAAAGGCCCTTAAAAAAATTATGACCTAAATATCAGCTTTTAGTTAAGCCAACTTTTGACCGTACAACTCACTTAATATTTTAAATATACATGCAGCAAGCTCTGTCCCATTGAGAGGTTACAGCGTGTTGGCAGCCCACACACGCTCTTGTCGCCTCCTCTGCCTTGGCGCCCACTGTGGCTGTGCTTGAGGAGCCCTTCAGCCCGCCACTGCACAGTGGTAGCCCCTTTCTGGGCTGGCCAAGGCCGGAACCAACTCCCTTAGCTTGCAGGGAGGTGTGGAAGGAGAGGCAAGGGCGGGAACTGGGGCTGCCCCGGGCGCTTGCAGGCCAGTGCGAGTTCTGGGTGGGTGTGGCCTGGAGGGCCCCACACTTGGGGCCGGTGGCCGGCCCTCCCGGCCGGGCAGTGAGGGGCTTGGCATCCGGGCCAGCAGCTGCGGAGAGTGCACCGGGTTCCCCAGCAGTGCTGGCCCACCGGGGCTGCGCTCGAGTTCTCACTGGGCCTCAGTTGCCTCCCCGCGGGGCAGGGCTCCAGACCTCCAGCCCCCCCATGCCTGAGTCTCCCCCCGACTCCCGCCACCGCCCCGGGCCGTGGGCTCCTACACGGCCTGAGTCTCGCTGACAAGCGCCACCCCCTGCTCCACGGCGCCCAGTCCCATCGACGGCCCAAGGGCTGGGGAGTGCCAGTGCACAGTGTGGGACTGGCAGGCAGATCCACCTGCAGCCAGGGTGGGAGATCCACTGGGTGAAGCCAGCTGGACTCCTGAGTCTAGTGGAGACTTGGAGAACCTTTATGTCTAGCTAAGGGATTGTAAATACACCAATCGGCACTGTGTATCTAGCTCAAGGTTTGTAAACACACCAATCAGCACCCTGTGTCTAGCTCAGGGTTTGTGAATGCACCAATTGACACTCTGTACTTAGCTACTCTGGTGGGGACTTGGAGAGCCTTTGTGTGGACACTCTGTATCTAGCTGACCTAGTGGGGATGTGGAGAACTTTTGTGTCTAGCTCAGGGATTGTAAACGCACCAATGAGCACCCTGTCAAAATGGACCAATCACCTCTCTGTAAAATGGACCAATCAGTGCTCTGTAAAATGGACCAATTGGCTCTCTGTAAAATGGACCATTCAGTGCTCTGTAAAATGGACCAATCAGCTCTCTGTAAAATGGACCAATCAGCAGGATGTGGGTGAGGCCAGATAAGAGAATAAAAGCAGGCTGCCAGGCGTCAGCAGTGGCAATTGGCTTGGGTTCCTTTCCACAGTGTGGATGCTTTGTTCTTTTGCTCTTTGCAATAAATGTTGCTGTTGCTCACTCTTTGGGTCCACACTGCTTTATGAGCTGTAACACTCACCACAAAGGTCTGCAGCTTCATTCCTGAAGCCAGTGAGACCACGAACTCGCAGGGAGGAACGAACAACTCCAGACGCGTTGCCTTGAGAGCTGTAACACTCACTGCAAAGGTCTGCAGCTTCACTCCTGAGTCAGCAAGACCACGAACCCACCAGAAGGAAGAAACTGAACACATCTGAACATCAGAAGGAACAAACTCTGGACACGCTGTGTTTAAGAACTGTAACACTCACTGCGAGGTTGTGCGGCTTCATTGTTGAGGTCAGTGAGACCAAGAACCCACCAATTCTGGACATACCATTAGCAGTCGGCCTTTCACCGGAACCTAGGCAATGGCGTCTTTGCAGTAGCCTTTCCCCTCGTGATCTGGGAGGATGTTTGCTTCCTCCACTCACCAGTCAGTTCTCAGCAGTGGCAGGAGGTGTGTTTTTCCAACCAAGGATAGGAAACAAAACAATGGAAAACAAGTTGCTATTACACACAAAATACAAACAAAAGTTTTAAATCAAAGGTATACCTAAACACATGACTCCAATCGAAAAGAAATAAGTACGCATGAGAACAACGGCCGGGTGCGGTGGCTCACGCTTGTAATCCCAGCACTTTGGGAGGCCGAGGCAGGCGGATCACGAGGTCAGGAGATCGAGACCAAGGTGAAACCCCGTCTCTACTAAGAATACAAAAAATTAGCCGGGCATGGTGGCAGGCGCCTGTAGTCCCAGCTACTCGGAGAGGCTAAGGCAGGAGAATGGCGTGAACCCGGGAGGCGGAGCTTGCAGTGAGCCGAGATTGCGCCTCTGCACTCCAGCCTGCGCGACAGAGCGAGACTCTGTCTCAAAAAAAAAAAAGTACGCATGAGAACAAAACCAAAAAGCCCTTCTTGGCTATCACCAAGGTCTCCAAAGAGGGAGTAAAAGCTTCAAGCTTCCCAAGATCCAGAGGACTCCAAACAACAGTTCAAAGAAAGAAAATTTCACCAGCCACAACTGGAGCACATCCCACACTTCTGTCCAGCATGTTCTCCAGGGTTTCAGTTTCTCAGTTGAATGTCTGCAAAGACCTGACAACCTGTGTTCCATACACACAGGAAATTTAAAAACAGGACGAGTGGAAGTCAAAAGCTATCTATGGGGGTAGAAAGGATTACAAAATAAATGGATACAGATATGCAAATATCAAATTATTTTTTTATTTATGTTTCCAAGGGACTTTTACCCTGGTCAGGAATTTAACCCAGGCCACAGTAGTACAGACATAAATTCCAAGCCACTAGACTATAGGTCTTTTTGCAGATCATGCAAAAGATCCAAAGCAGGAAGTTTGTGTATGTAAAAAATAATTTACTTTTGTTTTAAATCTGATTTCTGCTTTTTTCTTTTATTCTTGCCAAAGAAGGTTGTAAGTCTATAAATTCATTTTATATCTTTTCATAGGTACAAAAAGATAGCTGTTTTAAGATAAAAACTCCCTAAAAAGTTTTCTTTTAAATATAGCCGATTTATTCTATAAGTGACTCAAAGCAATAGGTCTTTGTCATGAAAAGTTCCAGAGATAAATTTTCAGGTTAAGATTACCATAGATACAAGTAATGTTTTTAAAATGGGTGCAGAGGATGAATCCTCCCATGATCCCCAGAAAAATTCACTCCTGGAAATAGGCTAGAATAGCAAAATACTTTTGATGCTATACAAGGTTAAAGATGGCGTTTGCGTGTATGCTGCCTCCAGTATCCCACAAATCTGTGGCGGGGGGCACCAGTCACAGACTTGTTAATCTGTGGCACTGGGTAGGCTCTCTGGGGATTTGACTTTCCCAAGACTAACCAGGCAACAAGGATTGAGATCACAAAAGCCCCTTATGGATGGGACTCCTCATGAAGGCAAACTCCCTAGAGAGTTTGGCAGATTTGATAAGAAGAGTGTGCTGTTCAATATCTTACATGTCTTGGGTTCCTAATCTTTTCAGACTGGCCACTGGACATGACCCAAATCATGCCCCATAGAAGGCTGAGACCAAGAGAGAATGTTCCCACTTTGTCACAAGCCAAGTTCTCAAGGACATAAAATAAAACGAGAAACGAATCTTATCCAGTTTCTATTTTAGGGTCTATGGTAACCCTTTTTATGACAAAATAACACAGTAAGACAGAGACAAAGCAGAAAATAACGACTATTTCTGGGAGGAAAAGGATCAGACAATGTAAATATTCATAGAAAATATACACCAGAATTGCTATACCTAAGACTACTCTGTATAAAATGCTTTACTCCCATCAGTTTCAAGTTTGAAGGGAAAACGGTACAGTGATTTTTATCATTTGCTCAACTGGATTCTATAGAGAAAGACTGAGAGTCAGACTAGTAAGAATTTCTTACCCTTTTGTGAACTTCTCAGATCCTAGGTTCCCTTGGCTGTGGCTTCCAGAAGAACAGAGTGGTTTTGGTATCCTGCTCACAGTGCCACATCTATGACGGCCAAGGGAAAACTTGCCCATCATTCTCTAAAGTCTAAAGGTTCACTGAAAATGAACTGACAAAAGGCAGATTAATAAGAGAAGAGACAGACAAAATTTATTAACATGCCCACATTATATGGGAGTCATACAAAACATGATAACCCAAAGAAAAGGCTAGATGATTGATGCTTTTATACCATCTTGAGGTTACAGAAGGAATAGGGGGCTTGCAGCATGGCAAGATAGGTTATGAATGGGAGAGAGAACGGCATGGGGCAAAGACAGTCTTGTTATATAGATAAAACCTCACAGATAACAGGTCTCAAAAGACATACATGGTAACCTGTGATAAAGCTTCTCTGTCAGTCTTTCAAAGGGGTCAGATTTTAAGTTAATCTTCCCTAGATCTAAACAAAAAGGGAGGGGACCTCAGGGAAAGCCTGGCTGTTTGTTTCACCAATGCAGATTTTCTCTACAGATGCAAGTCTCTTTGACAAAAGGCAGCTTTTCAGGATTATTCTTGTCTGCAGGCTCTCTGAATTGCCATCCTGAAACATGTCAAAGAAATTTCTTTTGGGATGAAATTTTTTTGTTTGCTTGTTTTTAATTTTCACACACATATAACAATGCATACCAAAATAAAATTATTTCTCTACAACTGAACTGGGAAGTCTGGCAAAAGATTTTTGTCTCTGGAATCCCCTAAATTCATTCAAAATTTCTACTGAAACTCGGGGATCCATTAATTTCTTAATATTGATTCTGTTTTATCATATTCTTTTTTCTGTGAAGCACTCACTTTCCATTCCCATTTTTGTCCCATATCTCCATTTGGTTTTGTCAACCTAAAACAATGAGATTCAGAAAATATGACTAAGTATAGAGTTTATTTGAGCCCGAAGCTTGAGAATAGCCTTGGGGGTAGGGAGGCATGACTGAAGTCCCATACTCATGTCTCTCTGGCCTGATAAATTTTGCAGATGTCACATAACTCAGACTTCCCTAAGATATTTTTCTTTTCTCATTTTGGTCACAGAAAAGCTTATAATTTTATTACATGTTTTCTCTGCAATACGACTCATGAATTCTTTGGATTTTAAACTTTGATATGTGCAATCAAGCTTTTAGCATTCACAAAATCCTTTTCTTTCTCAAATCTCTGGTTCTAAAACTTGAGAAACATGGCTTTTAAATTGCTCTTTGCTAGAGAGTTGTAAGTGTCTACCTCAGTGTTGGCACTCCATTGAATTTTTCTCATTAAGACAAGAAATGACCTGCTAGTTGCCAAACCCTATGCATATATTTAGTCCTTATTTTATTTGACCTCTCTGGCCTTTAGTACAGTTAATTACTCAGTGCTTGAAATTTACCTCTCCCAGGATGTCTGGGGAAATGTTCATTCTTGATTGTCCTTCTATCTGCACAGAGTGCTCATTCTAGCTTTCATACTGATATCCAAGAAGAAACGGTATACTTCCCTTTTGTAATTTAGTCTGCCCATGAATTCCACTGCCACTTGATATGATGAAAGTGGAAATGGGAAAGTTCCCTTGTCCCCCTTGTAGGGTGTATGACAGGGGGAGTGGCTCGATTCTTCAGTGCCCCACTGCTCAAACCTCTAAGGGGCACATGCAGTGGGCAGGTTGTGAGGCTCTGACCCCACAGCAGCATCTAGGGGTGAATGCTTATGGCTCCTGAAATGCCAATGGGTGTGTGTTACAGAGTACTCTTTTAGTTTTATTGTCTGTAGGCGGCTTGGGCTTGTGTTAATCAGCTCAGTTAGACCCTCTGCCTGATGGCAAGGACAGAGGGCTTTCTGTATCCCAGGGTTCTTGCCTTGGTGTACTGGAAAAATCAGATCACACATGGGCTTGGAGAATGAGCGCAAGGTTTTTTATTGAGTGGTGGTAGCTCTCAGTGAGGTGGATGGGGAGGCCAGAAGCAGGTGGAGAGGAAGGGTAGTTTTACCCTGAGTGGGGCGGCCCAGCAGCAGGGCTTTCCTCTAACCATCCCAGCCAAACTTTGTGTCATTCTGCTGGTCGATGGCCTAGTGGTGTCTACTGGTGCCTATCAGTGTGTTCTTCACCATTGTGTTCCTCTCAATGTCCAGCCACTTGTATGTGCTTCCATTGGTGTGCTCTTCTCGACATCCAGCTACATGTGTGCTCTCCCCACTAGGGTCTCAGAGTTTTTATAGGCACAGGATGGGGGTGTGGCAGGCCAAGGTGGTCTTGCTACATTTGGGCATGAAAACAGAAATGCCTGTGCTCACCTAGGTCCATGGGCACAGACCCAGGGGTTGAGCCCTCGCCAGGGACCCCACTCTTCTCCTCCTAGCACTTCCCTGCCCCCTTTCTGTATCAAAAGTACTCACAACTAGATTTCCAGCACAGACTCCCTTGAATTCCTATATGGAAGCCCAGCATATGGTCACTGCTTCTTTGCTTGCTTGTCTCACCCAGGCATTAACAGTACTTCTTTCATGTAATCTGGCTCTGCTCCCTGTCCAGCCTCATATCCTGCTATTTTTCTTCTCTACATTATGGTTTCAAAAAAGCAAACTACTTTAGTTGCTTGCAATTGCTATACTCCCTCACTCTTTCAAGACTTTACACAAATTACTTCCTCTGTTTAGAATGCCTTCTCCATCACTACTTACCACCAGGCATGACACTAACCTGTAATATATCATTCTAATGCTCCCTCCTCAATAAAATTCTCCTGGACTTCCTTGGTCAAGTTTTCTTTTCCATAAGCTTCTTTTCTGTACCTTGCATATAATCTTTGGTATAGCAGTTATTATGTTGTGTTGTACTTGTTTGTTACTGTGTTTAGTATTGTAAAAAATTCTGATGTGTTTAGGGCACACTGCTTTATTTTGGTATTTCTAAAACCACATGGTGGACTAAGTAGAATAGACAGTCAATAGATATTGGCTAAATGAATGAATGGTATTTGATCCAGCCTTGCTTTGGATCTCTTACTAAATGCACATCAGCTTCTTCATATGTGCTTTGTCTTGCTCTGTGTGTTGTTGTTCCCCATGAGTAGAAACTACATGTTTTCTATTAGTTTGAAGATGCCCCCTTGATGTACTATTGTCTCTAGTTAGTCATTGGTTATGGCCAGTTCGATGTTAAGTAATTTATTAAATATTTATTTTTTGTAATGGTCATCTCTGGCATTACTTCTTGTCAGGGGTGTAATCTGCCCACTCTCAACAGGGAGAATTATTAAAAACTTACGGCTGAGCGCAGTGGCTCATTCCTGTAATCCCAGCACTTTGGGAGGCAGAGGCAGGTGGATCACAAGGTCAGGATCTAGGTAATGGGGGATCCTGGCAAACATGGTGAAACCCCGTCTCTACTAAAAATACAAAAAATTAGCTGGGTGTGGTGGCGGGCACCTGTAGTCCCAGCTACTCAGGAGGCTGAGGCAGGACAATTGCTTGAACCCGGGTGGCGGAGGTTGTAGTGAGCCAAGATCACACCCCTGCACTCCAGCCTGGGTGACAGAGTGAGACTCCGTCTCAAAAAACAAAAAAACTTACACATACAGCCCTAGTTGATCTGCTCCTAAACTGATCTATGCACATTAGCAAAATTTAAAATGTAGTGACAATTTTAATTCTTAAAGCTCTCATAATTTTTAATTTTATGAAATATTTATCTCAATAAGACTATTATTCAGCAATTTGTCTTCTATTATATAAGAAGACATGAATCTCTTCCAAAATAACTCATTCAGAAAAATTAGGTATAATCTAACATTTAGGAAATAACATTGTTTCTGGAGCAATACGTTTTTATTTTAAAGGTGCGTGTGTGTGTGTGTGTGTTACCAAAATGCCAGGGGTTCAATCTAGGTCCTATTGCTGCTGCTCACTGCACAGAAAGCCAATCATTGAGACAAGAGTTATTGCCAAGGAAGAAGGCTTTAATAGGGTGCTGCAGCTGAGGACATGGGAATTCAGTCTCAAATCTATCTTATTGACTGACCGGGGTTTATACAGCAGGAAAGAAATGTAACAATGTGTAAGAAAACAGGAATTAGGGAGGGGCAAAGAAGCAATCATGATGAATGTGGGGTCCGGCATCTCATTGTTTGGATATGGTGATCTGATGAGTTTCATTTTTTGAAACTTTTTTGAAAGGCCTGAGGTTGTTTCCTGATGAAGGAACTCAGAGAAAACAAATATAAGTTTCAAGCTTTAAGACCAGAAGGGTCAATTTCTATGTTTATTCAAAAAACTATGGAACTATTAAGTCTGTGTCATTTATAACTCATATGTCTGTAAATAAATGTGGACAATCCAATAAATATTTTCATGTATAAATACAGAAATAGGCATTCTGGTGGAAATGGAGAAGTTTTCTTAAGCACCTAGTTCAAAACTACTAAATGTTCTATTAGTATTTTTGTTATCAGGACTTTTAGCTGATTTTTTCTCTTTGTGGTTTATATAAAGACAAAGAAAGTTAATTTTTTAAAAGATACTTTTTGTTTTATAGTGGTTCTTCTAAAATATTATCTTTATTTTTATCCTTACCTCAGTTTTTTTCTGATAAAATACAAATAAAACTTTCAAATGTTTTAAACAAAATTTCTAAAACACAGACTTACATAATTACTAATATACACCTAAAGTAGATAAGTCAGAAGCTTAAAAGTTATAGCTAAATTAGAAAAGGAAAATGTATTAATAGCAGTATGACTTTGCACTGACTGTGAACTCTAATAATTTATTGCTGAAATTTAAGATACTCAGGGAAATAGTTTGTGCAGGATTGTGGAGACCATCCACTGTCTAGGAGGAGATGTGCAGAAAATCATTGGTCTTATAAGAATCGGTGATGAGCAATTGGTCTTGTGAGAAGAGTGAACACACTATAGCATATCAGTTAGGGAAATTTGATGCTAGTTGATGGAGAAGGCCCAGCTACAAACGAAAACATATTTTATCCAAGAATTTGTTATGGGGGAAACCTTTGGAATTTTAAAGAAAGTCGTGTGAGAGGTGAGATTCATTCTCTTTGCAATATAGACGTGCCGCCCAAACTGTCTCCTCGATAATGTGCTCTCACTTAACCTCCTCTTGGTCTTTAAAACCTAAAGTTCATAGAATATACGATCCCTTCTTTTTTGGTTAAGTTTTGCCAGTGTTAACACATGGATGATTTTTATTTAAGTGTTCAAAACATAACATACCAGGTGTGGGAAAACTTGCTATCCAAAAATTGGTAAAGTATCACAATTATGCTTAGATGCTTAGAAAAGTAGGGTAAATGTCAAAAACAAGGATATGCAGATGCAGTTATGAACATTTTTCTTTCATTTATGTTTATTTCACTTAATTAAATAGATATTTTTTGAGAAAGGATCTCTCTCTTTGTCATCCAGGCTGTAGTACAGTGGAAAGTTTTATTTGTATTTTATCAGAAGAAAAACTGGGGTAAGGATAAAAATAAAGATTATAGCTCAAGCTCACTGCAGCCTCAAACTCCTGTGCACAAGTGATCCTCCTGCTTCAGCCTCTTGAGTAGCTGGGGCTACAATTGTGTGACACCAGACCTGGCTTTTTTTTTTTTTTTTTTTTGTATAGACAGAGTCTCACTATGTTTCCCAGACTAGTCTGGAACTCTTGGCCTCAAGTGATCCTCCTGCATTGGTCTCTTGAAGTGCTGGGATTACATACTGAGTCACTGCACCCGGCTATTCTTTCAATTAAAAACTGAAATTGACTAGATGCTGCTAACACACCATATTAAAAATAGATGAAATTAACAAAAATCAGTTTTATAACTTTTTTTAACCTACAGCATCAATCACCAAGCATAAATTTGTATTCCTTCCTTCCTGTTAAAGAGTGTCTAGAGCAGCACTAAAATGATGCAGAAATCTGTCTGTTCCTCTGAATCTCAAAGTTGTCCTGAGATTGTTCCCCCATTGCCTAGATCCTCTTGAGAGATGAAGCCAGCTGGGCTTCTGGGTCGGGTGGGGACTTGGAGAACTTTTTTGTCTAGCTAAAGGATTGTAAATGCACCAATCAGCACTCTGTGTGTAGCTAAAGGTTTGTAAATGCACCAATCAGCACTCTGTAAAACGGACCAATCAGCACTCTGTAAAATGGACCAATCAGCTCTCTGTAAAATGGGCCAATCAGCAGGATGTGGGTGGGGCCAAATAAGGGAATAAAAGCAGGCCACCTGAGCAGTCAGCGGCCACCCATGTGGGCTGCTTCCATGCTGTAGAAGTTTTGTTCTTTCTGTTTGCAGTAAATCTTGCTGCTGCTCACTCTTCAGGTCCAGGCCACCTTTATGAGCTATAACACTCACTGCCAAGGTCTGCAGCTTCACTCCTGAAGTCAGCGAGACCAGGAACCCACCAGAAGGAAGAAACTCTGGACACCTCCAAACATCAGAAGGAACAAACTCTGGACACACCATGTTTAAGAACTATAACATTCACCACGAGGGTCCATGGTTTCATTCTTGAAGTCAGCGAGACCAAGAACCCACCAATTCCAGACACACTCTGATGCATTACTGTTTGCAACAAGAAATAAATGCTCGTCTTTCCCTTTTGTCAACCTTCTTCAGGCTTCACTTTTTACTGTATTGGAGAAATAGGAAAGGGTTTGTTTCTGGAAATTGCCTTATTTTAACTATAGATTTTTATTTGTATGTTTCATTGAATTTGTTTATTGCTGTGTGTTGTTGCTATGCTTTATCAAAAATGTACTATTGATGTAATGGCATGAAAACGGTACATGCCAATTCACAGAGAAACTGTTAAAAATAGATTGGTGATCAGAAAATGATGCCTTAAGCATTTAATATTAACATCATAGTTTGTTTCATACATATAAATATTTTACTGTATTTTAGTTGCATTTTAGGACATTAGTTGGGAGTTTTGGTTTTATATATAGTAATATAAATTTTCCAGTTAATAAAAGCTGGGAAATAGGCATTAGGTTAGCATTTTAAGGCAGATTGTTTGGTTTTTCAGGATGGGATCAGGAATGGATTGCTGATGTTAAGCAGGAGATACTTAATCTTTATTTTTTAAACATTTTTTTTTTCTGTTAGAAACAATGGGCTTGTAAATAGGAGATGGTCATAGCAAGTTGAGGAGATCTATGCATAGATTTTCCATATTTCAGGATTGGAGTTGAATTGAGACAAATGTGACACGTGTGTATCCTAAATTGAGCTTTGCATCTCTGAAGTAAGGTTGAGAAAAACTTGAGTACAACAACACTTTCATAATTTTTTTTCTAATGACAGTGCCAGAAGAGCCCACTAGAGGCAAGGTTTCCCAACCCCCTGACTCCAATAAGAATGAATCTAAATAATTTCAAACAGATAGTTATTTCCGTTTCTAAAATATATCAAGGAAATGAGAATCTACCCTTTGGTAACTAGTTCCACTATCTCACAGTCAGTTTGCCAATATGTACTATTAAGAGGCCTAAATGCACGCATTACTGACACAATGGGCTATAATTGTGCCTTTGAAACTGCTACACAATATCCAATCTATGATTATTTAGGGAGTTTACATCCACCCGTTATTGACGCAACAGCCCTTAATAGCACCTTTGTTGTCAGAGGGTGTTGTGTTGCTTAATATCCCTAGCACTGTTTGAAACAAATTGGTAAAACACCACAAACAGTTGGAAGATTTCGGATATTTATGTGTGAGTATTACAGTCTGCACTTAAAGTTGAATTTACATATTATGTAGCTGAAGAAAGACTTCAATTTTTTGGAACATTTTTTGAAAACCATTCCAATTCAACAGAAAGTTTCACATTAACCAGAATATAAAATGAACAAGCATCGATGCCACAATACCATGGTTAGGATGTTTTTAAACATTACATTTCAGGCATTTAAGAAAAAAATGAAGCAAATAAAGCTCTCTTTTTTTTTTTAATTCCCTGGCTCTTCAGGTGGTAAAATTTAGCTAGAGAATGCATGTTTGTGTCAGGTTTTCACTATACTTCCTAAAGACCAAAATAGAGGATCAGGGTAAAAATCCAGTGACAACTTTGCTATCATATATTGTTTTCCATGTAGAAAACAAAGGAAGTGAATAGGGATATTTCAGAACCCAGGTTGCTAAGAAAATTATTTTCTTTAATATTACATTTAATTCATAGACTAATTTTTTTTAATCTCTGAAAATGTCTTTTCTGGATACAAAGTGATGGTCACTAATACTTTTTGGTATGATATACATATATCCAGAAGATAGCCCTAACCAATGTGTAGCGATAAAGTATATAAAGTCAGGAGAGAAGACAGGAAGGGAGGAGAGATGAAGGGGAAAGAAAGGCAAGAAAGCACAGAAAAAGGAGAGAAAGAAGAGGAGGACAGGAAGGAAGGGAAGGAGGAAGGAAGGGAAGGAGGGAGGGAGGGAGGAAGGGAGGGAGGAAGGGAGGGAGGGAGGAAGGGAGGGAGGAAGGAAGGAGGGAAGGAAGGAAAAGTCAGACAGAAAGACAGAGACAAAAGGACAAGGAAAGAGGAAGAGATAGGAAGCAGAAGGGAGAGAGGGAGAGAGAGAAAGAATACTTCGATTTGATAGTAGGGTAAAGATGGTTAGAAAATACTTCTTTAAAAGTTCTATTTATAGTTCTTTCAGTTCTTGGGAATCTGTAAGACTTAACTGCCAACACATCCAACTTTTTTTTTCCCCTGAGTGAGTTACAAAGGTAAATATAAACTAAATCTATATACTTTATATAGATTTTCTCAGAAACTATTTTTAATAGTTTAGATTTTCTCAGAAACTATTTTTAATAGTTCAGTCAAAATTTTACCTCACATTTTTGTCTATATTCTCACGTTTTTCTTTTTAGTTTTTTGAGACCTAAGTTTAATTAGCTTATTCTTTCTTTCTAATCTGTTCTGCAGTTCACAGGCATGTGAAGCCACAAAGCAAGATAATAAGCGTAAGTGAAATAATGCAACACACTGAAACTAATTTTAATTTATATTTCTCTCTACTTCTCACTAAAAAATGAAGAAGTTGAAGTTCCAGAAGTTGAAAAGCTGCAGTTCAGTTATTTTGAACGTATCACAAACTCATAGTTTTATAAAAGTGGAGCCTTTGCAAATTCAAGTCATAACCACAAATAAAGGAAGTTATTGAATACCTTTTCATTTATATTTAATTTTTTAATATGGGGTCTTATTCTGTTGTTCAGGATGAATGCAGTGGTGTGATTATAGCTCACTGCATCTTCCACATCCTGCACCTGAAAGTTTTAAGGGATCCCTTTACCTCAGCCTCCTGAGTAGGTAGGACCACAGGCATGCTCCACCACACCAGCTGATTTTTCTTTTCTTTCTTTCTTTTTTTTTTTTTTGTAGAGACTGGTCTCACTTTCTTGTCCAGGCTGATCTCAAATTCCTGAGCCTCCCATCTCAGCCTCTCAAAGCAACAGGATTATAGGCATGAGCCACTGCACCTTGAATACTTTTGAAAAAAGATATTTTAAAAGTGAATAGTAAGCTTCCACATCTGAGAAGATGAACTAGACATGCTTTTCCATATTCCTTCTGCGGAGTATATCTGAAAACCCTTGTATTATATACATTAAAAAAGACCACTCTGAAAGGTGTAGAGAAGAAAGGAGACTACCTAGGAAACTTAAACCGGAGGATGATGATGAGTTTCTTGGTTTTATTTTTGCTTCATACATCCCGGATTTAGAGATGAAAAAGCCAGCAATGCAGAAATGCCAACAGATACAAACAAACAAAAAAGCAACCTAACCTTCTATTTGTGGCCAACAGACCAGGAGAAGTCAATTGGTCAAGATAGAAAACCTTTACACAATAAACTCTCCACTCCATCCGAACACCAGTTCTGGTTCTTCTCCTACCCATGACAGCAAAGGCCAGGTGAGGAACACAAACTTCCACATTTGCCAGGCTGTAACAAGGCACCCAGAGTTCCTCACTGGAGTGTGTCAGCAAAGGCCTGTTAAAGACCTGGGACTTTCATCTCCAGCAAGTGCATATCCCATTCCAGTTTCCTACATCTTCCCACAACAATGTCAACGGAGTCCATGTACGGAGGCTAGGCTTTTATTCCCACCTGGAAGTAATAAGTTGCCATCCTCATCCCCAATAGAATGGTGTCAGCAAAGAGCTACTGGAGATTCAGAACTTTCACCACCTGCCTCCCTGGTGCCCCCTGCATAGTGTCAATGGTGGCCACATGGGGAGCAGCAATTGGGGCACCATTTTCCCCCCTGGACAGCCAGGGCAGTATCAGTGCAGGACTAATGAGAAGCTGGAACTCCTTCCCATGCCCACCAGTTATGAAAAAATTCCACAGCTTGAGT